>NC_081781.1:29053903-29353903 GCF_963082965.1 Carassius carassius | reverse complement strand
TCCGCGATGTGGTAATCCCAGGATGCCTGTTGTGAATCCTACGCGGCCTTTGAAGAAGAGTTCAAGCGAGTGTTTGGTCATCCAATCAGTGGTCGGGAAGCTTCCAAGCGCCTGCTTACTCTCAATCAAGGCTCCCACAGCACTGCAGATTTCACCATTGAGTTTCGGACTATCACGGCAAGAAGCGGATGGAACAATTAGGTGTTGATGGACTGCTTTCAGGGAGGTCTGTCCGAGCCCCTTCAAGATGAGTTAGCCACTAGCGAACCAACTGCTGATCTCGAGTCCCTCATTGCGATGGCCATCTGCCTGAAAAATCGCCCAAGAGAGCAGAGGATGGTGATGGGGAAAATTAGAGCTCCTCCTACTAATGATGTCCTAGCTATTCCAGTTACTCTGTCCTGGGAGGGCCACCAGCATCTGGTCCAAGCCATGATTGATTCCGGTGCTGGATCTATCTTTGGCTAAGGAACTTGGGATCTCTACCGAACTTCTTCCTCATCTCCAGGCAGTTATGGCATTTGATGGCAGACCTATGGAACTGGGCAGAGTAACAGAGACAACTCAGCCCCTGCGAGGGAAGATACTTTCTATCTTATTGACTCTCCCGAGTATCCTGTTATCCAGCTATTACAAAGGGCTTCCATTTTTACAAAATTCAATCTACGCAAAGCTTACCATCTCGTGCAGATCCGACAGGGGGATGAATGGATGACGGCCTTTAACACCCCCACAGGCAACTATGAGTATCTGGTGATGCAGTTCGGGCTCACCAAAAGCCCCACTGTTTTCCAAACACAGATAAATGACGTTCTCCGGGACATCATTAATCAGTTCGTCTTTATATCTTGACGATATACTCATTTTCTCGGGGTCATTGGAGGAGCATGAGGAGCATGTCAGCAGGGTCCTCCAGAGACTCCTTGACAATCATCTCTACGTGAAGCCTGAGAAAGATGAGTTTCATGTTACCCAGGCTCAGATTCTCAGGTTCATCATCACTCCTGGCTACGTGCAGATGGACCCTAAGCTGTCCTCAACTGGCCTATTTCCACCACAGTTAAGGAGGTTCAACGTTTCATCAGCTTCACAAACTTCTATAGGAGGTTCATTATGAACTTCAGTTTTGTGGTGGCTCCCTTGACTGTGCTGACCAAGGGAGGAGAAATCAAGATTCACTGGGGTCAGAGGCAGTGGGGCCACTCCCATTCTCTAATATCCCCGACCCAGAAAGACTTTTCGTGATGGAGGTGGACGCCTCGGAGGTGGGTGTACGGGCCTTTGTGTTCTGTCACAAAGGGGTGAGGATGGAAAATTACACCCTTGTGCCTTCATGTCTCGACGCCTGTCGAATGCCGAGCGCAACCACCATGTGGGGAATCGAGAGATGTTCGTGCCTTTCCTTGGAGGAGTGACCACACTGGCTTGAGGGGGCTCAGCACTCTTTCCAGGTTCTCATTGACAACAAGAAACTGGAATATCTCCAGCAGGCCAAGCGGCTGAACCCTCGGCATGTTTAATGGTCCTTGTTTTTTTAATCAATGTCAGTTTCTCCTGTCTTACAGACCCAATAATGTCAATCCAGATGCTCTGCCCCAAGCCTACTCTCCTGAGACATAGGAGAAGCCTTTGGCATTGATTGTTCATAGGTCTAGAATTGTTGCACCCTTTCAGTGGGAACTGTAAAGGGTGGTGCAAGAGGCTCAAGCCTCAAGGGTAGATGGTCCCCTGGGATGCCTGTATGTTCCTCAATCTTGAAGTGGGGTCATGGGTCTCCCTTGACATGCTATCCAGGAAAAGCTTGCACACTTGGCTTCCTCCAGCTGCATTTTTTTTGGCTATGCATCAAGGAGGATGTGAAGGTATATGTGGAGGCCTTCCCAGTGTGTAGCCAGGGAAAGTGATTGGGGCCACGGTCAGCCTATCATCTGAGTTCCATCCAGAGTCTAATTGGCCAGATGGAACAGATTAACCAGGATCTGGAGACCACTCTGCAGTGTATGGCAGTCAATAACCCCACCTCTTGGGCCACCTACATCATGTGGGCTGAATATGCCCATGACACCCTCCAGTCCTCGGCCACTGGACTATAACCCTTTGAATGTCAGTTCGCCACCGGATGGCCCCTAATTTCTGAGCTGGTCAAAGAGTCTGGTTAGCCACCAAGAACCTGCCCCTCCGGGTCAATCAAAGAAGCTTTCCCAGAAATACATTTGCACTTTTCGCATAGCAAGAAAAGTTAACCCTGTTTCCTATCATTTGTTTCTTATTTGCCCGGCTTGTGACAATAACAAGTTAATTTTAAAAGAAATAACAACATTCATGCTAAATGTGAGTACAGCAGTTCTGGCTAGCATCAGCATAGCTGCAAGAAAAGATAAAGCACTGAGCCAATTCTTTTTTCTCGGTGCACTGAATGCCGAACTACAAAAGTACTACAGAAAATAAAATAAGAATGCACTGTAAATACATTTATCAACACCATGTTGCTATGTTATTGCAAAATTGTTGTCTGTTGAGTTGCACTGGGGAAAAAATACACTGTGTATCTAAAAAATATAAAAATTCATGGCTCAAATGCAGTGAAGGCAATAAATACACAGAGATGCACAATAGGTAATAATTCAGCAAACAGAGATATTCCAGAGATTATGTTCTCTAAGCTCTGAAATGATTTAACCAAACATTGCTTTTTTTGCAGTTCCAAAAAAATGTGGTTCTAGTTAGATCAGTCGACATTGAGGTAAAAACTCACACTTGCCCACCGTAAACACAGAAACTGGGTGCTGAACGCAGGAGTTACTATGGAAATGGATGCTAGCTGTGCAGAACTTTAGTGAACAATGATAAAATAATCTGTACTTGCTAGGGAAATACCTAAATGGTCTCCTATGGTCTCCTGGGTTTGTTGCGGGTCACCCCACATTTAAGCACTGAAACCTGGTCTTGGTGTCCTGCTGTGGGTTTGATTAAATTTTGCCTGTGCTGCAAAGGTCAGGGTAAAGGACAATATAAGAAAAGTCAGCATTTGTCTTCCTTTAAACAATTCACTGTCCATTAATTGGGAATTAAATTATTTGGGTTGCATTTTATTTTAAAGTATTTGCACTTACAATGTACTCTCCTAAGAGAGTACTGGGTTATAAGGTAACTACATTAGTGAAGTTTAGGTTTAGAATGGGTCTAGTCCTCACTATATAAATGAACAGTAATTGTAGTTTGTGAGTAAAGCTGCAAGCTCATCCATTAGCTTCATCTGCCTCTGTAATAATGTTTTGATATGTGCAGCACAATTTAATTGAAAATTGCTGTGTTGCATAAGTGATTAATCTATCAAACTGTCTATTTATTTTCCTTTTCTTCAGACAAAGAGAATGTTGCAGCATTGTGGCTGCTGCTTCTTCATCCAGTTTTTTGTTTTGATTGGTTGTTTGTTTTAAAAACAATTGTATATTTGACTATTTTACACATTGTTTTGCATCACTGTGTATGACTTTGGCCACCTTGTGAACTTGGATTTTACTGTGTACAAGTACTTTGATCTACGGCTTGCCATCATTCACAACTGCTGCGTTGGAGCTCTCGGTTCCTGTGAGTCTGACCGGAGCTTGAACTTGCTTCGTGTCTTGGATTGTGTACTCCGTCTATGGTGATGAGTGTCGACGTACTTGGATATTACTACATGTAACCTGCTGGATCTATAGCTTCTGTCAAGCGCATCTGCATGCTAACCATTTTCATCTTCATTTCTACTCTGACTGGAATTTGTAGTGAGCGGATCCTTCAGAACTTGGATCCTGACATGTTAAGGTACTCTCCTTCTGAACTCCTCTCATTGAAACATGAACTGCCTCCTGAAATTTTCTAAATCTTAATTTGACTACTCCATCTGATTATATGTACATTGAAAGGCCACAGCTAACCAGGAAATGAGGAGGCCTTGCAGTTATCTATAGATCTTGCCACTACTAGTTTAACATCATTTGAGGGTATTGCTTTTAGAGTTAAATGTGCCTCCTCTGTTCTTATTGTTTATCATCCACCATCCATTCTGTATGAACTAACTAATGCAAACAGAACTAACTAATGCAAGGAGATCAGTAAATTCTTCAATAAACAGAGGATTTGATTCTCGTTAGTGACATTAGTATTCATGTGGATAATTCAACTTGTTGTCAAACTGTAAATTTCCTGGAGACACTTAAATGTTTAACTTGACCTAGCATGCTATTTTTCATTTTCAAAGGTCACATACTTGATCTAGTGTGTTCTGTTGGTATTGCCATCAAACAGCTTGATAAGCATGAGATTTGTATTAGTGACTATAAGCTTCTTACTTTTAATATACCTGTCCCTTCTACAAGATAATCTTCTCAGAAGAGAGTAATTAGGTTTAGGAATGTTAAGAATATTGATCCTGATAATTTCTCACATCTTATTTCTGAGCATCCAACAAGTTATACTGTTGATGATTAAAATTCCATTTTATCATCCACCTTGGGTATCATTGCTCATATGAAAGAACATGTTGTCTCATTCACAAACTCATCTCCTTAATATACAAATGAGTTAAGGGCACTCAAGGTAAAAAACAGGCAACTTAAGGGGCAATACAAAAAAATCAAGCTTAACAGTTCACAAGCTTATGTATGATGAACATTTAATTCAGTACGATGAGGCCCTTAAGGTGGCAAGAGCTGAATACTATTCACGTATTATAAGTGATGATGATGCAAATAGGATTTTTAAGACTATTAACAACATTTTAAAAACAAACAAGTCACCAACATGTTCCTCTCTTCAGCCGTGTAACATAATTTTTTTAGGATATAATTGAATCTATCTACAAGTCTATTGGTTCTCTCCCCAGCTCTGTTGTCCCTGAGGTTCTTCCACCAAGTATTACTATGGTTTTGTTCTCAAGTTTTGCAACAATTTCACTAATGACATCTCAAAATTTTTGACAATGAACTCAAACACTTGTATCCTTGATCCTATTCCAAATACTGTTCTTAAAGCAAGGCAAGGCAAGTTTATTTATATAGCACATTTCGTACACAATGGTAATTCAAAGTGCTTTACATAAAATAAAGTAAAATAATCATGAAGAAAAATAACAAAAATAAAACAAGTAATTTTTAAACTTTTAAAATGATTTAAAAATGTACTTATTTAAAATGAATTTAAAAACAGAAACAGAAAATGATTATGCATAAAAAAAACAGTGAAAATACAGTGGAATCAGTTCGGACATTGCACAGTGCTCATTCAAGAAATGCACAGCTAAACATATGAGTTTTAAGTCTAGATTTAAATGTGACCAGTGTTTTAGCACATCTGATCTCTTCTGGAAGTTGATTCCAACTGCGGGTGGCATAGTAACTAAAGGAGGACTCCCCTTGTTTTGTGTGAACCCTTGGTATTTCTTTTTTTTTTTTTTTTACAACTGTTTATTGAATTTTCTTTTGTGAACAACAGCAGAAAACAAAAAGCAACTGAGCAAATGTAAAACCCATCCCATCCCCTGGTAGACTAAAGAGTACAGAATAAAAATAATAAATAATTATTATATTGAGTTTTGAGATTCTGGAAGGATTGTAAACCACTATCATCATAAATACTGTATCTCCCAGAGTATTTACTTTGTGATGAGTCCATTGCGGACAATGGAATGGAGTGTTGCCTGACAAAAGATTATTATTGTGAAAAATTGGTGTATGCTTATGCCAAATTTCAACTAGTTGTAAACGTCTTTCAGCATCCCTCCATGTTGACAGGAGATGGGTTACAATGGGTCCAAACCTAGATTTACACTGCCTAAGCGCAACCCCCGATAAAACTAGATCAGAGATAGGCAACTCCGGTCCTGCAGAGTTTAGCTTCAGCCCTCATTAAAACTCACTTGCCTGTATCTATCTAGTAATCCCGAAAACACTGATTGCCTTGTTCAGGTGTGTTTAATTAGGGTTGGAGCTAAACTCTGCAGGACAGTGGCCCTCCAGGACCGAAGTTGCCTATCCCTGATTTATATGGATACATAATAGATTCCTCAATTGCTTTCCAAGATGCAAAAGCATCAGGGTCAAACCAAACTGATAAAGGGCGTAGGGAAAAGGCTTGGGCATACAATCTAAAATTAGGGAAAGAAAGACCTCCATGTAATCTACTTCATTGTAAAGTAGACAGTTTAATACGAGGACGTTTCCCATCTCATATATACAGTCGTGGCCAAAAGTTTTGAAAATTACATAAATATTAGTTTTCAAAAAGTTTGCTGCTAAACTGCTTTTAGATCTTTGTTTCTGTGATGTACTGAAATATAATTACAAGCACGTCATACGTTTCAAAGGCTTTTATCGACAATTACATGACATTTATGCACATGACTTTTTCAGGACCTCTGCAATTCAACTGGGCATGCTCTCAATCAACTTCTGGGCCAAATCCTGACTGATAACAACCCATTCTTTCATAATCACTTCTTAGAGTTTGTCAGAATTTGTGGGTTTTGTTTGTCCACCTGCCTCTTGAGGATTGAACACAAGTTCTCAATGGGATTAGGATCTGGGGAGTTTCCAGGCCATGGACCCAAAATTTCAACATTCTGGTCCCCAAACCACTTAGTTATCACTTTTGCCTTATGGCACGGTGCTCCATCGTGCTGGAAAATGCATTGTTCTTCACCAAACTGTTGTTGGATTGTTGGAAGAAGTTGCTGTTGGAGGGTGTTTTGGTACCATTCTTTATTCATGGCTGTGTTTTGGGGCAGAATTGTGAGTGAGCCCACTCCCTTGGATGAGGAGCAACCCCACACATGAATGGTGTCAGGATGCTTTACTGTTGGCATGACACAGGACTGATGGTAGCGCTCACCTTTTCGACTCCGGACAAGCCTTTTTCCAGATGCCCCAAACAATCGGAAAGGGGCTTCATCGGAGAATATGACTTTGCCCCAGTCCTCAGCAGTCCATTCACTATACTTTCTGCAGAAGATCAATCTGTCCCTGATGTTTTTTGGAGAGAAGTGGCTTCTTTGCTGCCCTTCTTGACACCAGGCCATCTTCCAAAAGTCTGCCTGCTGCCATTCCTGAGCAAGCTCTGCACTGGTGGCACTCCGATCCCACAGCTGAATCCTCGTTAGGAGACGATCCTGGCGCTTGCTGGACTTTCTTGGACTTTCTTGGACGCCCTGAAGCCTTCTTTACAAGTATTGAACCTCTTTCCTTGAAGTTCTTGATGATCCTATAAATTGTTTATTTAGGTGCAATCTTAGTAGCCACAATATCCTTGCCTGTGAAGCCATTTTTATGCAACGCAATGATGGCTGCACGCATTTCTTTGCAGGTCAACTTGGTTAACAATGGAAGAACAATGATTTCAAGTATCACCCTCCTTTTAACATGTCAAGTCTGTCATTCTAACCCAATCAGCCTGACATAATGATCTCCAGCCTTGTGCTCGTCAACATTCTCACCTGAGATAACAAGAAGATTACTGAAATGATCTCAGCAGGTCTTTTAATGACAGCAATGAAATGCAGTGGAAAGGTTTTTTTGGGATTAGGATAATTTTCATGGCAAAGAAGGACTATGCAATTCATCTGATCACTCTTCATAACATTCTGGAGTATATGCAAATTGCTATTATAAACACTTAAGCAGCAACTTTTCCCATTTCCAATATTTATGTAATAATTAATAATAATAATTCATTACATTTATATAGCGCTTTTCTAGGCACTCAAAGCGCTTACATTGTCAGGGGGTATCTCCTCATCCACCACCAGTGTGCAGCATCCACCTGGATGTAATTCTCAAAACTTTTGGCCACGACTGTACCGTGAAACACATGCATCAAGTTTGTTCCAGTAACCCACTGGTGGAGCTAGAGGAATCATAGAAGAGAAGAAATTAATACGTAGGAGAACATTCATTTTAATCACCGATATACGAGCCTGAAGAGAAGTAGGAAGATGAGACCAATTTTCTAAATCTGAGGATATTTTGCCTAGAATACTACTATAGTTTTTTTAAAATAATTTCTTGCAGGGAAGGAAAAATATCTATCCCCAGGTACTTAAAGTTTTGAACCACTGGAATAGATACAGAAAGAGAAATGGGATCAGATTTAGAATCAAGGGGAAGTAGACATGACTTACTCCAGTTAATTTTAAATCTAGAGAGAAATCCAAAATGGTCAAATAAATTCAATACATGGGGAATAGAATGTGACTGCTTCTCCAGAAACAATAAGATATCATCAGCGAATAAAGAAATATGATGATGAGTATTCATTATACTTATGGGAGAAATAGTTTCAGATAGTCGGACCGCTTGAGCTAAGGCTTCCAAGGATAAAGCAAATAACAGACGAGAAAGCGGGCAACCCTGACAAGTACTTCGATGTATAAAGCATGGTTTAGAGCAGACAGAACCTGTGAGAACAGAGGCTGCTGGATTGGCATACAGAACTTTTATCATGTTTATGAAACTTGATCCTAGACCCAGATGCTGTAGAACCGCCCATAAATAGTTCCATTCTAGCTGGTCGAAAGCTTTCATTGCATCTAGAGATAATACTGCACAAGGGGAGGATGAACTATTAGTTGAATTAATAATATGATATAACCTGCGTAAGTTATCTGAAGCGGAGCGAGATTTAATGAAACCTGTTTGGTCATGTTCATATATTTCTCTAGACGATGAGATAGTACCTTAGCATATAATTTAACATCAGTCCGTATCAAAGAGAGTGGCCGGTAACTAGAACATGAAGTCGTATCCTTATCTTTTTTTGACAAGAGAGAAATCACAGCTATATTAATAGATGGGGGAAATGAACCTTGAGTAACTGAAAAATTTAACATATCTAACATGAGGGGGCCTAAACTCGACCAAAAAGTAATATACAATTCGACAGGAATACCAACCCTTGTTCACAGATCGAATTGCTGACTCCAGCTCTTGAAGGGTGGTGTATCCGGATTTCTGAGTTCTGTCACGTGTACATTTGCTACGTGCTCAAAAGCACAGGACAGTCTGTTCTGAAGGCCTTAACTGAGCTGCAGACTTTAGAAGACTTCTACATCAATATAGAAATAGAACAAAAAGATGCAGATTTCCATCTAGTTCCACAAAACGTTTATATTTAGAGCTATTTGTGATTCTGTATGTCTGAGTTTTAGTTCCACATGTCTGTATCTTGAGTTATTTTTAATCCTTTTGAGTTTTGATAAGGGAGACAATACAGCCATTCTCCTGAGGTATTTGTAACCCTGCATTTAACTGAGTGAAGTCCAAACACCAATGATTATATGCTTTGACCTTCTAAAATGTGGAAGTGAAACTGGACTGCAAGGCTCATCTGGTATTTTTGGATAGATAGGAGACATATGACCAATACTTCATATCTATTTGAGACGTGGCTGCAGAGATGGGTAATCGGTTCAGCCAGGGAATCAGAGTCCGAATCTGACAGCCTAGTAAATCAAGGTTGGACAGAAAAGATGCAAAAAAAAGTCAGGGTCACCAACAGCAGAAGATGTATAGAGGCTAGAGTAAAAAGAAGGAAAATAAATATTTATGTCTTTTGGATCTGTCACAATGAGTCAACAATGGATTGGGATTTCACTGCTGAAATATTAGCAAACTTTTCACTGTTGCGTATTCTTAAAGCTAAAAGGTGGCTTGGTTTACTTCCTTGAAAATAATAATTCTGCCTGCATCTTTGAAGCAGGAATTCTGCCCTGGATCTCAGTAATGAATTAAGCTCGGATCTAACCGCCATGATTTTGCTGAGTGTATTGTCTGAAAACAACGCTGATTGTCTCTAGTCAGATTCTGGAGCTGTGATTACAATTCTTTTGTGATTTCAAATCATTTTATGTCGGTTTTTCTGAGGGAAAGAGGCATATAAAATTGAGTTATTCCATATAAATCCTTTAACCGCGTTCCAAAGTATTCGTGGATCATCCACTGAGCCTTGGTTAATTTCAATAAACTCAGCAAAATTATTTCTGAATTGACTACAAAAGTTTTCATCTAACAATTTAGGGTTAAATCGCCATCTAGTCGCACGAGACGGTTGAGGGATCAAAGATAATCTGCACAAATTTCCATCATGATCAGACAAGGATAAGGAACAGATATCAGCATCACAAACAGCTGAAGATAAAGAAGTAGAAATGAAAATATAGTAAATTCGCTAATAGGATTTATGAGTAGCAGAAAAGAAAGTGAAAGACTTAGCAGAAGGATTTAGTAAATGCCAACTATCCACCAATGAAGACGAGGTTACACATTGCCTAAGTTTGTCAGAACAAAAGGCTTGAGAATGTGATTCCTTTGGTCCAGATCTATCTAGGATATGGGACATTACAGAATTCGTGTCTGCACCTAATACAATTTCCAAATCTGAACATTTTAAAAGATAGGAAGACAAAATAAAGAAAAAAGTAGGTTCATGAGTACAAGGGGCATAAACTGAAATAAATACAATATTCCTATTCTCCACTATTGTTTTTATATGTGTTATTCTACTGTCCATATCACAACCTTTATCTAAAATAGTAATATTTAAAGTCCTCCGCACCAATATTAGAACACCCTTGGTTTTAGCATCCGAAGATGAATGAGATACCACTTCATAAAACTTATTATTACACCTGTGTACATCCTCCTCTTTCAAATGGGATTCTTGAACTAACACTATATCAATCTTTCTCCTTCGCAAAAAATCCAAAAAACCTGTACGTTTGTGTGGGCCATTTAGGCCATTAATATTACAACTTAGAATATTAAGGTCAGTCATAGGTATCAAACAGCATTACTGCATAATAAGACAAAATACAAATTTGAAAACAAAACCAGTTGAGTCTACCATCAAACCACCCCCAAACCCACTCTTCCCGTCAGTTTTCAAAAATATATTAACACATTTCCATGAACTATGGCAGACCAAACCAAGAACAAACCTTGATCTGCCAGCACCCCTTAATATGATCCGTGGCGTCAACAAAAACCTGCACATTATAGAAGCACCAACATTGGCCCCAAAGTCACATTTTGACTAAGTAGTATCTCTGTTGAAAAAAATTAAAGAGTTGATGGATGAATGGGATCTGAAAAACACTCTTGCTTCTTCTGGAGAGTATAACAATTTAGGTTAACCCTGATTGAGAATGACCTTCAGCGTTGCAGGATAGAGAAGAAATCTGGAAAAAAAGACAGCATTGCTCCTTCGGATGTTTTCACCGGGGCGTGAAGTCTGGCGGCCTGCAAAATGAGCTCCCTGTCCGTGTACCGCAAGAATTTAAAGATGAAAACCCATGGTTTAGCGCGATCTGAGGAGGGCCTGGTGTACACGCTATGCGCTCGTTCCACTTCAATCTCTTTGCCTACCAGAGACGGGAGCCACGCCGGTAGCGATCTTTTCAAAAAACCCATAGGGTCGTCCTTTTCGGACCCTTCAGGCAATCCAACCAGACGCAGATTAATCAACAATCTGTTGCTCGAGCGCTGCTACTAGCCTATCGTGATCTGCGACAGTTTTCTTTTATTCTCGCATCTCCCCTGTAAGAAGATCCATTTTGGAGCATAGCGATTCAACAACTGAAATGTGAGAAGTGAACTCGTTCCGCATCGCCATCAACTCAGATCTTAGAATGTCCTCAAAGTGTGTAACAGTATTCGCCATCTTATCCACCATATCATCCGTGGTCGGTGGTTTAGATTTCTTCTTAATTGGAGAAGCCGACGGAGACATCTCCTGCTGTTTCCGATTTCCAGACATTAGGAATAGTGTTGTTAATGAAATAAGCTTAAAATAAAACAAAAAAAATATCAGCAAAAAGGGGCCAAACGTATGGAACTCTATTCAAGTGCAACTAGGTTCATGAGCACGTCGCGTGACTCTTCAACCTTTGGTATTTCTAACTGACTCGATCCTAATGATCTGAGTGCTCTGTTAGGTTTATGCTCAGTGAGCATATCTGCTATGTATTTCGGTCCTAGGTCATTTGGTGACTTATATACGATTAAAAGTACTTTAAAATAAATCCTAAATGTAACTGGAAGCCAGTGTAAGGACCTGAGGACTGGTGTGATATGCTCAGATTTTCTGGTTCTAGTCAGAATCCTGGGAGCAGCGTTCTGGATGAGCTGCAGCTGTCTAATGGTCTTTTTGGGAAGGTCGGTGAGGAGCCCATTACAATAGTCCACCCTGCTGGTGATGAAGGCATGAACAAGTTACTCCAAGTCTTGGCTGGAAACAAAACATCTTATTTTTGAAATGTTTTTTAAATGATAGTATGCTGCTTTAGTTACTGCTTTGACATGACTACTGAAACAAGTCAAGGTATGCATTCACCTTGAAAACTTCATCTTTGTTTCCAAATGCAATGACTTGAGTTTTTTCCTTGTTTAACTGAAAAAAGTTCTGGCACTTCCAACTATTAATTTCCTCAATGCCTTGGCAGAGGGAGTCAATGGGGCTGTAGTTATTTGGAGATAAGACTAGGTAAATCTGGGTATCATCAGCATAGCTGTGATAGGCAATTTGGTTCTTTGTCATTATTTGACTTAGTGGAAGCATATACAGGCTAAACAAGAGCGGTGCAAGAATTGACCCTTGTGGGACTCCACATGTCATGGACATCCACTTAAGACTTATGCTCTCCTAGACTCACATAATATCCTCTCCCTTCTAAGTATGACCTGAACCATTTGAGTACCATCCCAGAAAGCCCGACTCAGTTTTCCAGTCTCTCTAGTAGCATGTTATGATCGACAGTGTCAAACGCAGCACTGAGATCTAGCAATACCAGCACTGATATTTTGCCAGAATCAAAATTTAAGCGAATATCATTTATTATCTTAATGAGTGCTGTCTCTGTGCTGTGATGCGGTCAAAAACCAGATTGAAATTTGTCCATGTGTCCATTTGAGTTTAAGTATTTGTTCAGCTGATTAAAAACTACCTTTTCTATAATTTTGCCTATAAAAGGAAGATTAGATATTGGTCTAAAATTGCTCAAAATGGTGTTATCGAGATTGCTCTTTTTCAGGAAGGGTTTAACAATTGCTGTTTTCAGGGAGTTTGGAAATGTCCCAGTAAGAAGTGAGGCGTTCACCACTTCTAAAAGATCTGCTTCTAAACAGTTTAGCACACTTTTGAAAAAAAAGATGTGGGAAGTGTGTCAAGATAGCATGTTGACGATTTTAGGTACTGCATGTCTTCCAGATTTTTGCTATGAATTGCTTCAAAAATAGACATAGTATCTTTTTGATATTCTGACTGAATCTGTCTGACCTCTGCATTACTTGAGGATGTGCTAAACGCCTTCCTGATATTGATGATCTTCTCAGAAAAGAAGGAAGCAAACTCATTGCATTTGCTGTCTGAGAGCATTTCACTTGGAATCTGACTTGGGGGGTTTGTCAGTCTCTCAACAGTGTTAAGAGTACGAGTTTTATTTAAGTTACTGTTTATAATGTTTGAGAAGAACCTTTCACCTTTCACATTAAAAGCATGAAGGCTGTCTTTATAGATGTTATAGTGAATTTCAAGTTTTGTCTTCCGCCACATCCGCTCTGCTTTTCTGCATTGTCTTTTCATAGTCTGAACTGCTGTTGATCTTCTCTAAACTGATTTCTGTCTGTTTGTTTTCTTACTGACTATTATTGGAGCAATATCATCAATAACATTCTTAACTTTTGAGTTGAAGGAATCAAGGAGAATATCAACAGAGTCTGCAGAAATGCTTGGTGTTAAAGATATAGCCTCCATAAACAGTACACCAGTCTTCTCGTTAATGCATCTCCTTCTGACAGAGACAGATCTAGATTCAGTGGTAGCAGAGATCAATATATCAAAGAAAATACAGAAGTGATCAGATAGTGCTACGTCCTTAATAACAATGGATGAAATGTTTAGACCCCTACTGATGATTAGATCTAAAGTGTGTCCACCTTTGTGTGTGGGTCGATGCACATGCTGAATCAGGTGAAACGTGTTTAGAACCATTATCCATTCTTTTGTAGTTTTGTTTTCTGCATTATCTATGTGAATATTACAACCCGAATTCCGGAAAAAATGGGACGTTTTTTAAATTTTAATAAAATGAAAACTAAAGGAATTTCAAATCACATGAGCCAATATTTTATTCACAATAGAACATAGATAACGTAGCAAATGTTTAAACTGAGAAATTTTACACTTTTATCCACTTAATTAGCTCATTTAAAATTTAATGCCTGCTACAGGTCTCAAAAAAGTTGGCACGGGGGCAACAAATGGCTAAAAAAGCAAGCAGTTTTGAAAAGATTCAGCTGGGAGAACATCTAGTGATTAATTAAGTTAATTGATATCAGGTCTGTAACATGATTAGCTATAAAAGTTTTGTCTTAGAGAAGCAGAGTCTCTCAGAAGTAAAGATGGGCAGAGGCTCTCCAATCTGTGAAAGACTGCGTAAAAAAATTGTGGAAAACTTTAAAAACAATGTTCCTCAACGTCAAATTGCAAAGGCTTTGCAAATCTCATCATCTACAGTGCATAACATCATCAAAAGATTCAGAGAAACTGGAGAAAACTCTGTGCGTAAGGGACAAGGCCGGAGACCTTTATTGGATGCCCGTGGTCTTCGGGCTCTCAGACGACACTGCATCACTCATCGGCATGATTGTGTCAATGACATTACTAAATGGGCCCAGGAATACTTTCAGAAACCACTGTCGGTAAACACAATCCGCTGTGCCATCAGCAGATGCCAACTAAAGCTCTATCATGCAAAAAGGAAGCCATATGTGAACATGGTCCAGAAGCGCCGTCGTGTCCTGTGGGCCAAGGCTCATTTAAAATGGACTATTTCAAAGTGGAATAGTGTTTTATGGTCAGACGAGTCCAAATTTGAAATTCTGTTTGGAAATCACGGACGCCGTGTCCTCCGGGCTAAAGAGGAGGGAGACCTTCCAGCATGTTATCAGCGTTCAGTTCAAAAGCCAGCATCTCTGATGGTATGGGGGTGCATAAGTGCATACGGTATGGGCAGCTTGCATGTTTTGGAAGGCTCTGTGAATGCTGAAAGGTATATAAAGGTTTTACAGCAACATATGCTTCCCTCCAAACAACGTCTATTTCAGGGAAGGCCTTGTTTATTTCAGCAGGACAATGCAAAACAGCATGGCTTCGTCGTAGAAGAGTCCGGGTGCTAACCTGGCCTGCCTGCAGTCCAGATCTTTCACCTATAGAGAACATTTGGCGCATCATTAAACGAAAAATACGTCAAAGACAACCACGAACTCTTCAGCAGCTGGAAATCTATATAAGGCAAGAATGGGACCAAATTCCAACAGCAAAACTCCAGCAACTCATAGCCTCAATGCCCAGACGTCTTCAAACTGTTTTCAAAAGAAAAGGAGATGCTACACCATGGTAAACATGCCCCGTCCCAACTATTTTGAGACCTGTAGCAGAAATCAAAATTGAAATGAGCTCATTTTGTGCATAAAATTGTAAACTTTCTCAGTTTAAACATTTGCTATGTTATCTATGTTCTATTGTGAATAAAATATTGACTCATGTGATTTGAAAGTCTTTTAGTTTTCATTTTATTAAAATTTAAAAAACGTCCCAACTTTTCCGGAATTCGGGTTGTATATTATATCAATAAAGATTTAAGTTGTCAATGAAATTCACTCCTTTTATATCACAAGATCTTTGTAGCCATGTGTTCAGCCCAAGCAACCATGAAAACTTATTTGTTCCCCTTGCTGGGAGTGGTCCACTGATGAACGACTTAACTTTGAGTCTTCTAAGTGTTTCAAAGAAGACTTTCACTGAAGTCCTTCTTAATGAGTTCTGACAGCTCTTTCCGAATATCATTCTTCCCCACATGGATGATGACTCGATTTGCAGTCTTGTGCTTCATCAGAATTTTCTGAAGTTCCTTGTTCACATCAGAGACCATTGCTTGAGGAAGGCAGCATGTTTTTGTTTCCTGCTACTAATGTTTCTGATAATAGAATCCCCCTCTATCAGAGTCCTTGGCTCGGCTGCGCCCTGAGCTAAATGCCGCTGTCTGCTCATCCTTGAGAACCTGTTAGTAGCAATGTTAGCTGCTGGCTGATCCGATCCATGTTAAATTATATTTGGGGATTCCTTCCCCACATTCATTAATGCTTCAAATCTGTTCTCAAGATGCATAGGCGGAGTTAGAATACCGGTATTTACAAGCCTTGTCATAGTCGAATCTGGGGTAGAGGAAGCTACTGCAGCTATATGAGAAACTCGTGACAATCTGATATCTCCTGTTCCTTTGGGTCTCACTCCCTGTTTGTGCCATCGATTAGTGTGGCGATCAGTTTCAGCTTGTTCCTCTACACTTGGTATAAACTGTTGAGATTCAGAAGATTCATGGCACTCACCGGCTGTATGCTGAGGTGGTCCATGAAGACGATCTGCTGAGTTTTCCGCCTGTTTTGGAAGTCCAGCAAGTAACTTTGTTTCAAGAATCACAATCCTTTGAAGAAGTTTGCAGCAGTTCATGCAACAAGTAGATCCAACAGGAGGCATTTTCTCTCTCTTCTGTTTGAATGTAGGCAGTTGTTATCCCGTCTCCGGAATGTAAGCTACTAGCAGTGGGAGGCAAAGTCTTCTTTTTGTAGTATTTTTCCAGTCCCAAAGTTTTCAGTTTTAGCGTTTGTGCCAAAAATCTGTTGTTTGAGCACTGTGCTGTTCTGCTGAAGTAAAAATCTTAGAAAAATCTGAGAAAAGTACAAAAATAAGAAGCAAAGCGCAGAGCAGTAAGCTAGAATGTCCATATGGTGGCAAAGCCGGAAGCTAATCTTCTAATCTTAGCTGGGATGCTAGTCTTCTATACTAATCTTAAGGAGTGTCTGTCGACAATCAGTCCCCTCATATTAAATATTGTTAACACTTCTCTTATTACTGGGATTGCTCCATGTGAACTTAAGGTTGCAGCTATCACACCAGTCTCTAAAAAGCCTGGATGTGATACCTCTGATCTAACAAATTACAGGCCCATTTCAAATCTTCCCTTTCTTGCTAAAGTCCTTCAATGTGTTGTTTTGGCACAATTACATTATCATTTGTCATTAAACAAACTTTTAGAGCCTTTCCAATATGGGTTTAGGTCAGGGCACAGTACTGAGACCGCTTTGGGTTGCATTATGAATGACCTCCTGGTCTCAGCTAACTCTGGTGCATGTAGCATTTTGGTTTTGTTAGACCTGTGTAGTGTATCAGACCCGAACCAGACAAATTAAAGATTCGATCAGAACCATGGTTGAAACATGAGGAGTTGAGTTCCTCAGAAAGGCAACAGGATGTTGTAAATCAATTCCTAGAAAGACATCTAAAGGAATATCAGTCCATTGCTTAAAGGGATAGTTCACCCAAAAATCTAAATTATGTCATTAATAACTCACCCTCATGTCGTTCCAAACCCGTGAGACCTCGATTTATCTTTGGAACAGAGTTTAAGATATTTTAGATTTAGTCCGAGAGCTCTCAGTCCCTCCATTGAAACTGTGTGTACGGTCTACTGTCCATGTCCAGAAGGGTCAGTTAGAATTTTTTGAAGCATCGAAAATACATTTTGGTCCAAAAATAGCAAAAACTACGACTTTATTCAGCATTGTCTTCTCTTCCGTGTCTGTTGTGAGAGAGTTCAAAACAAAGCAGTTTGTGATATCTGGTTCGCGAACGAATCATTCAATGTAACCGGATCTTTTTGAACCAGTTCACCAAATCGAACTGAATCGTTTTAAATGGTTCGCGTCTCCAATATGCATTAATTCTCAAATCACTTAAGCTGTTAACTTTTTTGATGTGGCTGGCACTCTCTCTGAGTTCAAACAAACCAATATCCCGGGGTAATTAATTTACTCAAACAGTACACTGACTGAACTGCTGTGAAGAGAGAATTGAAGATGAACACCTTCTATGTATGACCTGAACCATTTGAGTACCATCCCAGAAAGCCCGACCCAGTTTTACAGTCTCTCTAGTAGGATTTTATGATCAACAGTGTCAAACACAGCACTGAGATCTAGCAATAGCAGCACTGATATTTTGCCAGAGTCAGAATTTAAGCGAATATCATTTATTATCTTAATGAGTGCTGTCTCTGTGCTGTGATGCGGTTGGAAACCAGATTGAAAATTGTCCAGGTATCCATTTCAGTTTAAGTATTTGTTCAGCTGATTAAAAACTATATTTTCTATAATTTTGCCTATAAAGGGAAGATTAGATATTGGTCTATAATTGCTCAAAATGGTTTTATCAAGATTGCTCTTTTTCAGGAGGTGCTTAACAACTGCAGTTTTCCGGTACTTTGGAAATGTGCCAGAAAGAAGTGAGGCATTCACCACTTCTAAGAGATCTGCTTCTAAAAAGTTAAGCATACTTTTTATAAAAAGATGTGGGAAGTATGTCAAAATAGCAGGTTGACGATTTTAGGTGCTGCACTATTTCTTACAAAATTTTTCCATCAATTGCTTCAAAAATAGACATAGTTATATTTCTGCGGCAATCTGACTTGGGGGGTTTGTCAATCTCCCAACAGTGGCAAAAAGAGTATGAGTGTTGTTAAGTTACTGTTTACAAGGTTTGAGTAGAGATTCTGTCTACTGCGGCTAGTTACACATTAAAAGCATGAAGGCTGTCTTTAAAGATGCTATTGTGAAATGCTTGGTGTTAAAGATATAGCCTCCATAAACAGCACACTAGTCTTCTCATTAATCTCCTTCTGACAGAGACCGATCTAAATTCAGTGGTAGCAGAGATCAATATATATCAAAGAAAATACAGAAGTGATCAGATAGTGCTACATCCTTAATAACAATGGATAAAATGTTTAGACCCCTCCTGATGATTAGATCTAGAGTGTGTCCACATTTTTGTGTGGGTCCATGCACATGCTGAATCAGGTCAAAAGTGTTTAGAACCGTTATCGTTTATTTTGTAGTTTTGTTTTCTGCATTATCTATGTGAATATTAAAATTCCCTGTAATAGCAAAACAGTCAAACTCTGAGGAAATCATTGATACAATTTCTGTGACCTCTTCAACAAAGGCTGCAGAGTATTTGGAGGCCTGTAAATAATGATAAACAGAATGAGTGGAGCACCTTTCAGCACAATCCCTAGACCCAGCTAGCAGGGAACGTTCTCAGAACTTTGGCTAACATTCCGTAAAAGATTTTTAAATGTTTGAAAGAAAACATTTTACTGTAATGTTTAAAAAATGTTCTAAGAATGTTTATAATTTAAAAAAATGTTCCTATAACGTTAAGTGTAAACAAAGATAAAACATTCTTCCTGCAACATTTTGAGGATGTTTTGAGGATGTTGTTGAGGTAACATATTATAAAATGTTCTGAAAAACACATTGGCACAATGTTTCAAGACAACAAATGAAGAACATTCTCTCAGCCACATTAGTAGAACGTTCTAAGAACATCATTAAGGCTTGAGGTGATGAAATGTTTTGTTTAAAACATTCTTTTAATGTGACGGTCTAACAAAGATAGAACATTTTATCTAAAACATTTCGAGGAAGTTTTGAGGATGTCGCTGAGGTAACAGATTATAAAATGTTCTCAAAAACAAACTGGCACAATGTTTCAAGACAACAAATGAAGAACATTCTCTCAGCCACATTAGTAGAACGTTATAAGAACATCATTGAGACTTGAGGTGATCAAATGTTTTGTTTGAAATGTTCTTTTAATGTGACGGTTTAACAAAGATAGAGCATTTTATCCGCAACATTTTGAGGATGTTGTTGAGGAAACCGATTATAAAATGTTTTCAGAAACACATTGGCACAATGTTTCAAGACAACAAATGAAGAACATTCTCTCAGCCACATTAGTAGAACGTTCTAAGAACATCATTAAGGCTTGAGGTGATGAAATGTTTTGTTTAAAACATTCTTTTAATGTGACGGTCTAACAAAGATAGAAGATTTTATCCAAAACATTTTGAGGACGTTTTGAGGATGTCGCTGAGGTAACCGATTATAAAATGTTCTCAAAAACACACTGGCACAATGTTTCAAGATAACAAATGAAGAACATTCTCTCAGCCACATTAGTAGAACGTTATAAGAACATCATTGAGACTTGAGGTGATCAAATGTTTTGTTTGAAATGTTCTTTTAATGTGAAGGTTTAACAAAGATAGAGCATTTTATCCGCAACATTTTGAGGATGTTGTTGAGGTAACAGATAATAATATATTCTCAGAAACACATTGGGACAATGTTTCAAGACAACAAATGAACATTCTCTCAGCCACATTAGTAGAATGTTATAAGAACATCATTGAGACTTGAGGTGATCAAATGTTTTGTTTGAAATGTTCTTCTAATGTGACGGTCTAACAAAGATAGAACATTTTATCCGCAACATTTTGAGGATGTTTTGAGGATGATGTTGAGGTAACAGATTATAAAATGTTCTCAAAAACACACTGGCACAATGTTTCAAGATAACAAATGAAGAACATTCTCTCAGCCACATTAGTGGAACGTTATAAGAACATCTTTGAGGCTTGAGGTGAAGAATTTTTTTTTTTTAAACATTCTTTTAATGTGACGGTCTAACAAAGATAGAACATTTTATCCACAACATTTTGAGGATGTTGTTGAGGATGTTGTTGAGGAAACCGATTATAAAATGTTCTCAAAAACACATTGACACAATGTTTCAAGACAACAAATGAAGAACATTCTCTCAGCCACATTAGTAGAACAGTATAAGAACATCATTGAGGTTTGAGGTCATGAAATGTTTTGTTTAAAATGTTCTTCTGTGAAAACATATTTGTTCCCCTTGCTGGGAGTGGTCCATTGATGAATGACTGAACTTTGAGTCTTCAAAGTTTTTTTTAAAGAGTTCACTGAAGTCCTTCTTAAGGAGTTCTGACTGCTCTTTCCAAAAATCATTTTTCCCCATATGGATGATTATTAGATTTGCAGTCAAATCTGTTCTCAAGATGTATAGGGGGTCCGTTATTTGAGCACTGTGCTGCTGAAGTAAAAATCTGAGAAAATCTGAGAAAAGGACGTCCGAATGGTAGCGAAGCCGGAAGTCAGAAAAAAAGTTAATCAAGATTAAGCTATTGATTAGGGTTTTGATTTAATTTATTTTGCTGTTTTATGTTGTATCTTTGTATTTTAATTGGGAGTGAGATTTTATAAATAAAATGTATTATTATTATTATTATTATTATTATTAGTGAAAACACTTTTCTCCTTAAAGAAAAGTTCCACCATAATGACACAAGCAATGTAAGTGCAGGCCAGTGGGGGAGTGTAGAGAGGGACAACTGCACTCAGGCTCAAAACAATGCAACCGTGCATAGTGTGAGTACACACATGTACAGTACAGTACAGCCAATCTGATAAAGGTTGCAGACAACATTCACTGTGCTTGGGACAATAATAAACTGGAACTTTATCCCTCCAGACATTCTATTCACTGAGATAACATATGATGAAGGCACAGAAAATAGAAGAGAGGCAAGATAGGGGACCTGCAAGCTAAGATAAGATAAAACTGGTCGCTTAATGCAAGTGCATGCACTGTAATAATGCTTGCAGACTTGACACACTCATATTAAATATATTCCAAATCAGCAACAAAATCTGAGGTAAACTGTCACATTAATGCTTTCTATTATGCTCAAATTACGTTAAAATGCATATTTTATTTTGATCCAGCTAGCACGCATGTGCAGTCTCAAGAATGTCTCATGTTTCTATGGCAACCAGTGAGGGACACAATGACTTTCGACCACCAAACCACACTTTACATTTTCTCACATGTTTATTATAATGTAGATTAACCTTTTAATCTTAAAGTTTTAATGTCATTATGTTATTATTATAAAGTTATTATGCGAGTTAACTCGAGTCAAAATGTACATGTGCACAGTTGCATTTGTCATCCTTCACCCTGACATCAAGTGGACTTTTGAAGCTGAAATAATGAGTGGATAAAGCTTGGATTTGGAATAACAAGAGGAATAAAATGGATAACTTTCTTGTCGGAGGATTGTAATGCATCACAGGCAGTAAGGTACAAGGAAGAGAGACTACGGCACCTTAAATTAGGTAAGACAAAAAGTTTTATTTTTTTGCAACAGGTTTATTGACTTGTAATAGCAGTTTAAGGTGGAATACTGTATGTGACAATTGGGTCCAGTAGGGTTAGCTTTCCAGCTTTCAAATAATAGAAGGGTCCAGGTCAGGACTGGTTAGGCATTTTTCGGATATACATGGGTCGGGTCCAGCTTTTGAAATAATAGATGGGTCTGGGTTGGTTCGTTGTAGTACATTACGGGTCTCTTTCGGGTACAGGCACAAATTTTTGGACCCATGAAGACCTCTAGCAGGAATCTAATTTTTCATGAGATCTTTCATGAAATCTTCTTCAGATTTGAAATAGAAACTCATGAGACATTTGACTTTCAACCCATTACTTTTCTAGATTGCTCCAGGACTCATTTCATGTATTTATATATCATATAAAGTGTTCAGTGTCTTCAGTGTGGTAAAAAATGTTCAAGGCACTTCAGTGTCTAGAACTTTTAATATTTTTGAGAATTATCAACTTGATAATGGTTGATAAAAAGTACAGCCTAAAGAGTCTTCTTTCCAACGACACCAAAATTATGTGTGTAACACACTGAAGTAAGGAACTTTTACAATTTTAAGCTAGGTAGGGCACCTTCAGCTGTGAGTCCCATAATGGGGGGTGCTGGCTAACAGGTTAACACACCTGATTCAGATAATCATTTCATTATAAGTGAGCTCTATACAGTGTTCCTTGCTCCCTACTCTCTTGAAGTTTACCTCACTTCGGAACATTCATTCAAGGATTTGCGCTGCACAACATCTACAGTACACAAACGGATATTTAAATTCACATATTCCACCAGAGTATGTGAGCGGAGTGGAGCGGCAACAATTTCCCCTCTGCGCTTCAAGCATTCAAAAATCACTCCGCCCCTGGTTCACCATTTCCCGCTCCCCATGCCACTCTTCACTCCACTGATCAGAAACTCAGCTTCAATTATTTCACTATGCCTGAAAAATCAGTTTTGTTCAGAATTTATATTAAATGTAAAATACATGCATTGTAGCACCGCCACATAAGGAGAAGTTTATTTATGAGAAGTTTACTCGCTTTCCGAGTTCCTGTTCCCTTCCTGTTCCTTCTTTGTTTGTTTGTTTGGACTGTTTTCTGGTTTTGACCCTGGCTTGTTTTGGATTACGTTTTGGATTACCCTAATAAAAACATACCTGCACTTGGATCTCTCTCTCCCTGTGTTTCACTGGGTCGTGATCGTCACACGTTGCTCCCCAGTCTTCACCTTTTCTCTTGCCGCCTTCATCTCTACCTGCAGACTGAGCTCATGCATCATCTTCGCGCCAGTTATTCAGCCAATAAAGTGTAGGCCTATGTATTTCAAAATTGTGTCTAGTACTTTATAAATTATAAAGGTTTAATTGGCATGTTTATTTCAAACGACCAGACCGAACGCAACCCGAATATCATTGAAAATATTTTTGGATGACTCGTAACAACCTGCTCATTTTGGATCAACCCGCGCATCACTGATGTGTAGCAATGTAGCAGCAAATTAGTTTTGAATGGAGATTAACAAACGGTACAATTTACAACATGCTTTTTTCAGCTCACGCACTCGTCTCTAATTATGTTTAATGCGTGAGTTGGCATAGCGTTCTCGGAGCGAGTGAAAATCTAAATGCTCTGACTTTCAAGTAATCCGCTCTTAGCTCCTGACAAAATCACATTCATATAATTAATTAATTCATATATTCATTTGAATAATTCCCTTAGCACTCTTTTACAACCTCCCAGCTTTTCTGCACTGTTTTGACTCAAAACGAAACTACTCTGCTGTATGCATCTGAGACTGCTTTATTAGATTAGATTCAACTTTATTGTCAATGCACATTTGGGTACAAGGCAACGAAATACAGTATGAGGGAAGAAGGGTACAGCATAACATTAGGGAAGCGAGAAGAAGAAAACCAACACCCAGACAATGCTCCTTTGGGAGTACAGTATGACAACAGGAAAAACACCTCAGCAACAAAAGCACATAATCAATACAGCATAAAAACGCGACTTTGCAACAGGGGTCAAGGTAATCCAGCACAGGCAAGCAGCCATCCGGTCCATCAGCCCTACGGCGCTGGTCACAGACCCACTTGTCAGACTGGCGGTACAAAGCTGTCAGTATTATGCTGGACAGTATTCATTTATTGCCAGTTGTTCAAATCACAGTAATCTAATATGGTTTTAATGATAATAAAAATATGAAACGATAATACTACGATAATAATACTAATCGTGGGGAATTTTATCATTTATATATTTCAGCATGACACAATACCACTCAAAAGCTTTTGAACAGTAAGTATTTTCATGTTTTTGTAAAGAATTTTCTTCTGCTCAAAAAGCCTGCATTTATTTGATCCAAAATACATAAAGTTTCATTTGCTAAAGCATTAATATTGTGAAATATTTTTACTATTTAAAATAACTGCTTTCTTTTTGAATATATTTTAAATTGTAATTTATTCCTGTGATCAAAGCTAAAGTTTTAGCATCATTACTCCAGTCTTACTCCAAGTGTAACAATATACAATATACCATTCAAAAGCTTGGAGTCAGTATATATAGAAATTAAAACTTTTATTTATCACACAAGTAATGATTAATACAATAATCATGTTACAAACAATGCTGTTCTTCTGAACTTTCTATTCATCAAAAAATGAATAAATTATTCTCAGATCTTTTCAACGTTAATAATAATAATAATAATAATAATAATAATAAATATTTTTTGAGTAGAAAATCAGAATATTAGAATGATTTCTGAAGGATCACATGTGATGATGCTAAAAATTCAGCTTTGAAAGTCTGTTTTGATTGTTCCTAATAAACTGTTTAACTGCACTTGCAAGTGAATCTCAAGTTATTTTGTGGGATAATTAAATATATTCTAAGTAAACTACAAACATAGAAATATATACATTTATTTTGTACTTACATTCTTTCTTGTAACTCTTACCTCTCAGCCACACATCTGACTGAAAGGCTCATTATGCTGCTCATTATGCAGGCCTTAGTCTTCTCAGGTGTAAATCACACTAATATACATGGTCATTCATGCCTCCTCGCACATACCCATTTGAGACAAAAAGTGTCTTAGAAAAGTTTAATCAATCTATTGTTTTATGTGAGCGATTAAAAAAGATTATTTTCACACCGTTTTGATCACACCGTTTTGAAGAAAAAATTCTAGGCTAAAAGATCCAGGTTTGAAAGTCTTGTGAACAAATGCTCTGTATGTGTTTTATGACCTTATTTCAGTGACTTGAAAATTGTAGTTTTTTACTAAACATGTATGAACATTGTTTTCTCAAAAACACAATATCAAGTACATGCATGCTATTTACATATCATTGTACCCCAGTTTGTACTGAATACAGTGTTTTCAGACTTTAGCCATGTATATTTTTTAGAAGCAACTAAAAAAAAAAGCACAAATGTCAAAACTTCTCCATGCCCCAAAACACTCTAGACCTCAGAGGGTTAACGGTTAAAGCACAGGGTTAAACCACAATAGGAGCTGGGAAAACACCCATAGAAACAATTCCATGATCCTGACACATTTACAGATGGTAGAAAATGCTGCTGCTCATCTTTTAAAAGGGACACGCAAGCACAAACAAATTACACCAATATTGGCTTCTCTTCATTGGCTTCCTGTTTGTTTTAGAATTGATTTTAAAGGTTTTAGTTTTAGTTTATAAGTCATTAAATGGACTGGCACCAAGTTAGCTTTCTGATTTAATACAACCGCATGATCCATCAAGAGCACTTAGGTCTGATGACTGTTTACTCTTTGTTGTACCTCAAACGAGACTGAAAAGCAGGGGTGACCGGGCTTTTTCTTTTGCATCCACAAAGCTTTGGAATAACTTGCCTCTATATGTTAGACAGTGCCAAACACTTGCTGTTTTTAAATCCAGTCTTAAATCTTATTTTTATGCTCTGGCATTTAATGCAGCATGGCAGATGTTTATGTATTTGGTTAGTGTTATTGTTTGTTATTTATGTTATGTGTAAAATTCTTTTACTTTGATCATGCTTGTACAGCACTTTGGAAAACAATAGTCATTTTTAAAAAGTGCTCTATAAATAAACTTTGATTTGATTTGATATTTATATATATAAATTTGTCTATTTCTTACAACACCTGCAGAAGTTATGTTACTGTTACATTACTGTCACAAGTTTGTTTGCGGTTTCTCAAACACTATTTCACATGTGATGCCAATGACATATAAAATCTACAGTAACAAAAACAGCAATTAAATGACTAGCATATTGACTAACATTGCAAGTGGAGCTATTATAATTGATTTAATTAAAAAATCCATTCCATTTCAAAACTCATTCAATTATATTGCCAGAAATACATAGAACTTTTTTTTTAATCAAATAAGTCTAAATATTGTATTTTTTGTGTATTTATTTTAAGAAAGAACCAGTCTGCCTGATTAGAATAAATAATGATTTAAATAAAGTATAAAATTATGTTAAAGCTAAATGTCAAATGAATGAGACCAACATCTGGAAAAGCATTCGGCCCAACAAATATGTAAGGTTTAAGACAGACAATGACAAAGAGAGAAAAATAAAACATGCCTACCTGCTATGGAGAGGCCAAATATGGTGAGCAGTACCAGAATATAAAGGGACACAATGGCATATTTGATTGCAGAGAAGGAATCCAATTGACAACAGCAATTATTAGTCTTTCTCCTGCCCTTTGCTGAACCTACTGTGAAAGATAAAAACTTATCAACACGAAGTCTATAAAAGGAACACAGATTTTAAATCAGGAACTAGGAAGGTAAATACAGTTTAGAGCAGAGGTAGGCAAATTTGGTCCTAGAGAGCCGCAGTCCTGCAGAGTTCAGATTCAACCCTAATCAAACACACCTGAATAAGCTCCTCAATGTCTTCAGGATTACTAAGGCTACAGGCAGGTAAAGGTTTTTTTCAGGGTTGGAGCTGAACTCTGCAGGACTGCAGCTTTCTAGGAACGAACTTGCCTACCCCTGGTTTAGAGTGAAACTCAAGATGATTTAATATTAGGGGTGTAACGGTACGTGTATTCGTACCGGACCGTTTCGGTACAGGGCTTTCGGTACGGTGCACATGTGTACCGAATGACCGAATGCAATATTTTGTGTGTGGAACATAAGTACATTTTCGTGTTTCCAAATGAACATATTAAGTCAAGTCAAGTCAAGTTTATTCACATTTATTTATATAGCGCTTTAAACAAAATACATTGCGTCAAAGCAACTGAACAACATTCATTAGGAAAACAGTGTGTCAATAATGCAAAATGATAGTTTAAGGCAGTTCATCATTGAATTCAGTGATGTCATCTCTGTTCAGTTAAATAGTGTCTGTGCATTTATTTGCAATCAAGTCAACGATATCGCTGTAGATGAAGTGACCCCTACTAAGCAAGCCAGAGGCGACAGCGGCAAGGAACCGAAACTCCATCGGTGACAGAATGGAGAAAAAAACCTTTGGAGAACCAGGCTCAGTTGGGGGGCCAGTTCTCCTCTGACCAGACGAAACAAGCAGTTCAATTCCAGGCTGCAGCAAAGTCAGATTGTGCAGAAGAATCATCTGTTTCCTGTGGTCTTGTCCTGGTGCTCCTCTGAGACAAGGTCTTTACAGGGGATCTGTATCTGGGGCTCTAGTTGTCCTGGTCTCGGCTGTCTTTCAGGGATGTAGAGGTCCTTTCTAGGTGCTGATCCACCATCTGGTCTGGATACGTACTGGATCCGGGTGACTGCAGTGACCCTCTGATCTGGATACAGACTGGATCTGGTGGCTACGGTGACCTCGGATTAAGAGAGAAACAGACAAATATTAGCGTAGATGCAATTCTTCTAATGATGTAGCAAGTACATTATGTTATGGGAATTGTTTCCGGTTCCGGTTTACCTAATTAATGCAGCCTAAAAATCCTTTAACGGATTTGGATATTAAAAGCATATTAGTATGTTATGTGTAAGCCAGGTTAAGGAACAAAAATCTAAATTGTATAGAAAATATGCTGTACAATGTAATTTTTACATTTTTTATTGAAAACTAAAAAATATTTTGAAATGTTAAACATCTGGTTGGTAGGTTGAGACTGACAGATCCATTTAATAGTATGGGTAACCCTTGGCCACAGCATGCATATCTTGAGATGTATAGAGTGGATCAAGGTAATATTTTGTGAGCATGTTCTTTAAATTGAGAAAATAAAGCCTGTCAACTTTGACTCAATAAGCTTTCCTCCAGCACCATCATGAATGCCTTAATCTGTGAGGTGTGTGTATGTGTGTATACTTATTTATTTTATACTGACCCTGTCAGTTTTATTATCAAATGGCCAAAATGTCAACTTTATGTAATGTAATAACTAGATTTCCATATTTGATGAGTACATTTTACTAACATTCCGTTGACAAGTACCAGTGGTTAAATAGTAAATAATTACCTATTTGCATTTATAATTTCAGTAGAAATACTCGGTTGCTAATTAGAAAATTTGTACATGTAACTTAAAAATAAACTAACAAATTTAGAAAAACAAAGTAGATCCTACTTGAAATTTGGAATATGGTTGAATAAAAAAACATAAAGAATACACATTTAGAACTCTTAAAGTAATGTAGATCACGCACACAAAAATGACTAAAGAAATACTAAAATTAAGTTTACTTTATATGTAAACATTCTTTCAATAGCCAGAAAAATCAAGCAGTTTTTAAGAAAACTAGTCTTGTTTGATTTAGTATTGTTTGATCTACATAATTTATGCAAAAAATATCATCACATGTTTTAAGGAAATCGAGCAGAAAATTTTTATCAGTGCTCGGAAGGGAACAAATAATAATATATACTGCTGTTTCTATATTAATCTAAAGACTAGATGTAAAAAGTGGTGCTAACTCCCTTTTAGTATTATAGTGAAATATTTGTTTACCCAGCGCTAAAAGCAGTTTTGGAATGACAATAACCCTGAGTAAATGAAAGAGTGAAAAAATCTTCTCGTGAAGAATTTGAAAGTGAAAGTCGTGTCATTTTCCAAGTATGGTAACCCATACTCAGAATTGGAGCTCTCCAAGTGCACACACACAGCAGTTAGAAATGAACACACACCCAGAGCAGTGGACAGCTATATCCAGTGCCCAGGGAGCAACTGGGGGTTCAGTGCCTTGCTTAAGGGCACTTCAGCCATGGGTATTGGGGGTGGAAGAGAGTGTTGTTCATTAACTCCCTCCCCTACCTACAACTCCTGCAAGCACCGAGACTAGGACCTGTGACCTTCAGGATACAAGTCCAACTCTTTAACCATTAGGCCACAACTGCTACTATGTTGAGGTCATTGTCTGAGGATTGTAACTGTGGTGTAATATATGTGATTCAGAGTGTGTACAATGCTTGCCCTATCTGGATCTGTTCAGAGGTGTGTAGCATTTGAACCAATCAGACACACAACTATTTGTTATATTTAAAAAATAAAATCCAACGCCCCTTCACCTAACCAAAGGGCCAACTATGAGGGTCTATGGACCCTTCCCTTGAAATGCAACTAACACCCCAAAAGAGCAGAACAGGCACCTGGTTCCATGGCATCCAAAGACAAAACATCAAATAACACAAGTTTTATTGCTCAAAGGAATGTGGTCAGAGCAACTCTTACTCAAGTCTAAAATATTCATATAATGCACATAAAAATTGACTCTTCTCTAATTAATTCATAGGAAAACCTTTCTTTGAACGAACACACATATATTTCAGATCATTGTGTATGTTGTTACTGTTCTTGTATATTGTCTTTTGTATTGTATGCTGTTTTATGCATGCTGAAAAAAATTATATCATGGTGGCGATTACACATGCAGCGGCTTCTCTCTGTCCTGACAGAACGGTGTTTTCGTGTTTTTTGTCTTGTGAGTCGCAGTGTTTTTCTACGTCGTCATCGCATCTACCTGTCTGTAAGCACGCATACAGTCTCGAGTTTCTGCTCGATGTCGGCAGAACCGCATTTTTACAGTTAAACTACGTGCATGCAACAGCTGCAGTATCTCGGTCTGCTACGGAGGCCTACACCATCACCAACCCCCACTACTGCATCTCGCCCACAGTGGAGGCGCCACAAGCGGCATGAGAGGAAGCAGTAGAGGGGTAACCAAAGACAAACCATCTATCCCCACCATCATACTGGATAACGTACGCTATTTGGACAATAAACTGGACTACATTCGATTATAATGTTCAACTCAGAGGACTGTAAGAGACTGTTGTGTTTTTGTGTTCACAGAAACATGGCTCAGCAACAGAGTTCCAGACGGCGCTATTCAGCTCAGCTATTCAAACCAATTCAAAAACAGATTCAAGTGTGGCCAGAAGGATCATCAGAGGTTCTTCAAGACTGCTTTGACACAAATGACTGGGAAATGTTTAAGCTGGCTGCCACATACAATAACTCAACTGACCTCCAGGAGTACTCAGAGACTGTCACTGCCTACATCAACAAGTGTATTAATGATTTAACAGTCAGAAAAATCATCACTGTCCGGGCCAATCAGAAGCCGTGGATGACAGGGGAGGTCTACAGACTCCTGAAGACACGGAACGCTGCCTTCAGAGCTGGAGATGAGGTGGGCCTGAGAACAGCCAGGGGCAACCTGGCATCAGAGAGGCTAAGAGACAGCACTCCGGGAGGATAGCCTATCAATTCAGCGACAGCAGAGACACTAGGAGCCTGTGGCAGGGGATACAGACCATTAAGGACTACAAGCCCCCACCACAGACCTGTGACAGCAACATCTCTCTGCTGAACGAGCTGAACACCTTCTTCGCTCGCTTTGAGCAACAAAAAAGCACCACTGCACTGAAGACTCCACCTCCTCCCGGCCACCAGGTGATGACGCTGACCCCAGACAGCGTGAGGAGATCCTTCAGCAGGATCAATGCACGCAAAGCTCCAGGTCCTGACAACATCCCTGGGCGTTTACTGAGAGACTGTGCATCACGTCACTTCCTGTTTGTTGTTGGCGGCTGTACTGCGTTTGAGCTCCGTCACTATATTCTTTTCATTGACTATTTTTAACTCAAAAATCAATTTTATACATCATCGTTTCCGTTTATATAACGTGTGAATATATCCTCTATTGTATTCTACAACAAAAACAATCAGAGCGCCTCGCTATCACTAGTTTTATTTTGATCTCCCGGGTCCGCTATTAGCTTTTAGCCCGTTAGCATCAGCGGCGTGGTTGCAGCTAACTGCGCTTACATTGCTAATACTCTATTCACACACATTACCACTGCTGTACTCACTGTTACTTGCTTTAATGGCGGATGAATGTCTCCACTCTGTGCAGCTCGAGCTCGAGGCCGTGGGAAAGCAGATTCGCGACCTGGAGGTGAGGCAGGCCCAGCTCAGAGAGCGGAGAACCGCGCTGGAATCATCCCGGGCTGACGCTGACAAGGGGAAGTCGTGGCCTAATGGTCAGAGAGTCGGACTCCCAATCAAAAGGTTGTGAGTTCGAGTCCCGGGCCGGCAGGAATTGTGGGTGGGGGGAGTGCATGTACAGTTCTCTCTCCACCCTCAATACCACGACTTAGGTGCCCTTGAGCAAGGCATCGAACCCCCAACTGCTCCCCGGGCGCCGCAGCATAAATGGCTGCCCACTGCTCCGGGTGTGTGCTCACAGTGTGTGTGTTCACTGCTCTGTGTGTGTGCATTTCGGATGGGTTAAATGCAGAGCACAAATTCTGAGTATGGGTTACCATACTTGGCAGAATGTCACTTCACTTCAAGTCCGGGGTAAGTATACAGCGCTCTGCTAACAGTCCCACCACGTCTACTCCGTGTGTTTCTCTGCACAGGCCCGGTGCACCCAGGACGCGATCTTCCCAGATGTCCTTCACTGCGACGCCGGGACACCACGGACCCTGGGTGCATCCACAGCGGAGGACGCGAGCCGGGTCCCGGGCGACGACTTCTCCCCCTCCTGCCTTCGACATCTCCATCCGGAACCGCTTCGCTCCCCTCCGCGAGACAGGACGCGACGCTGTGATCATCGGAGACTCCATCGTCCGACACGTAAGTGCTACGTTAGCCGAAGGTAAAGTGCACACTCATTGTTTGCCTGGTACTCGTGTTTTCCGCGAAAAGATAACCGCGATCCTGAAGGTCGACGAGAGCCCCAGAGCGGTCATGCTTCACGCCGGGGTTAACGACACCACGCTGCGGCAGACGGAGACGCTGAAGAGGGACTTCAGCAGCCTGATCGAGACGGTTCGCAGCATGACGCCCGCGGCGACGATCGTCGTGTCTGGACCACTACCCACGTATCGACGAGGACACGAAAGGTTCAGTAGACTTTTTGCTTTAAATGAATGGTTGTTGTCATGGTGTAAAGAACAGAAACTGCTATTTGTTAATAACTGGAATCTTTTCTGGGAGCGTCCTAGGCTGTTTCGCGCTGATGGATTACACCCCAGCAGAATCGGAGCGGAGCTGCTCTCTGACAACATCTCCAGAACACTTCGCTCCATGTGACTAGTAAGACAATTCTCTAATAACTATTATGATGACTTTTGTTCCACCCGCTTAAATGATAAAAGTACTTGTGCTGTAAAAACTATTAAGACTGTGTCTGTTCCCCGAATAGTGAGGTCAAAATATAATGTAGGATCTAGAAAAAATCTTATCGTAATTAAACCAGAAAAATGTAAAGTAAATGAACAAAAACAATTTTTAAAGTTTGGGCTCATAAATATTAGATCACTCACACCCAAAGCAGTTATTGTAAATGAAATGATCACAGAAAATAGTTTTGATGTACTCTGCTTGACTGAAACCTGGCTAAAACCAAATGATTATTTTGGTCTAAATGAGTCTACTCCACCAAACTACTGTTATAAGCATGAGCCCCGTCAGACTGGTCGTGGCGGAGGTGTTGCAACAATATATAGTGATATTCTCAATGTTACCCAGAAAACAGGATACAGGTTTAACTCTTTTGAAATACTTCTGCTAAATGTTACACTGTCAGACATGCAAAAGAAATCTAATGTATCTCTTGCTCTGGCTACTGTGTATAGACCACCAGGGCCGTATACAGAATTCCTAAAAGAATTTGCAGATTTCCTCTCAGACCTTCTAGTTACAGTTGATAAGGCGCTAATCATGGGAGATTTTAATATTCACGTTGATAATGCAAATGATACATTAGGACTTGCGTTTACTGACCTAATAAACTCCTTTGGAGTCAAGCAAAATGTCACCGGGCCCACTCATCGTTTTAATCATACACTAGATCTAATTATATCGCATGGAATCGATCTTACTGCTATAGATATTGTACCCCAAAGTGATGATATTACAGACCATTTCCTTGTATCGTGCATGCTGCGTATAACTGATATTAACTATATGTCTCAGCGTTACCGTCTGGGCAGAACTATTGTTCCAGCCACCAAAGACAGATTCGCAAATAACCTGCCTGATCTATCTCAACTGCTATTTGTACCCAAAAATACACATGAATTAGACGAAATTACTGACAACGTGGGCACTATTTTCTCTAATACATTAGAAGCTGTTGCCCCCATCAAATTGAAAAAGGTTAGAGAAAAACGTACTGTGCCATGGTATAACAGTAATACTCACTCTCTCAAGAAAGTAACTCATAGTCTTGAACGCAAATGGAGAAAAACTAACTTGGAAGTTTTTAAAATTGCATGGAAAAACAGTATGTCCAGGTATAGACAGGCTCTAAAAACTGCTAGGGCAGAGCATATCCACAAACTCATTGAAAATAACCAAAACAATCCAAGGTTTTTATTTAGCACAGTGGCTAAATTAACAAATTACCAGACGCCACCTGATTCAAATATTCCACCAACGTTAAATAGTAATGACTTTAAAAAAAAAAAAAAAAAAAAAAGTGAAGTGACATTCAGCCAAGTATGGTGACCCATACTTTGTGCTCTGCATTTAACCCATCCGAAGTGCACACACACAGAACAGTGAACACACACACACACACTGTGAGCACACACCCAGAGCAGTGGGCAGCCATTTATGCTGCGGCGCCCGGGGAGCAGTTGGGGGTTCGATGCCTTGCTCAAGGGCACCTAAGTCGTGGTATTGAAGATGGAGAGAGAACTCTACATGCACTCCCCCCACCCACAATTCCTGCCGGCCAGAGACTCGAACTCACAACCCTTCGATTGTGAGTCCGATTCGCTAACCACTAGGCCACGACTTCCCCCTTTATGAATTTCTTCACTGATAAAATAGATAACATTAGAAATACAATAGCGAATGTAGATTCTACAGCGTCTAACACTTCAGTTTCATCCATCGCACCCAAAGATAAACTGCAGTGCTTTACAAATATAGGACAGGAAGAGCTAAATAAACTTATCACTGTATCTAAACCAACAACATGTTTATTAGATCCTGTACCCACTAAATTACTAAAAGAGCTGTTACCTGTAGCCGAAGAACCGCTTCTCAATATCATTAACTCGTCGTTATCTTTAGGTCACGTCCCAAAACCATTCAAGCTGGCGGTTATCAAGCCTCTTATTAAGAAACCAAAACTAGATCCTAGTGTACTGGCAAATTATAGGCCTATTTCAAATCTTCCATTTATGTCTAAAATTTTAGAAAAAGTTGTGTCTGCTCAATTGAGCACCTTCCTGCATAAAAATGATCTGTATGAAGAATTTCAGTCAGGTGTTAGGCCCCACCATAGCACAGAAACTGCACTTGTTAAAATTACAAATGACCTGCTTCTTGCGTCAGATCAAGGCTGCATCTCATTTCTAGTCTTACTTGATCTTAGTGCTGCGTTCGACACCATAGATCATGACATACTCATAGATCGATTACAAAACTATACAGGTATTCAAGGGCAGGCTCTAAGATGGTTTAGATCCTACCTGTCCGATCGCTACCATTTTGTTTACTTAAATGGGGTGTCATCTCATTTATCATCAGTAAAGTATGGAGTGCCACAAGAATCCGTCCTAGGTCCCCTTCTATTTTCAATATACATGTTGCCCCTTGGTAATATTATTAGAAAATACGGAATTAGCTTCCACTGTTATGCTGATGATACTCAGCTATATATCTCAACGAGACCAGATGAAACTTCCCAATTATCTAAGCTAACAGAGTGTGTTAAAAATGTAAAAGATTGGATGACAAATAATTTTCTCCAATTAAATTCGGATAAGACAGAGATATTAATTATTGGACCAAAAAACACCACACAGAATCTTGTAGATTACAATCTGCAACTAGACGGATGTACTGTTACTTCCTCTACAGTCAGAAATCTGGGTGTTATATTGGACAGCAATTTTTCTTTTGAAAAACATATTTCCAATGTTACAAAAACCGCATTCTTCCATCTTAGAAACATTGCCAAGCTACGAAACATGTTATCTGTTTCTGATGCAGAAAAGCTAGTTCATGCTTTCATGACCTCTAGACTGGACTATTGTAATGCACTTCTAGGTGGTTGTCCTGCTTCGTCAATAAACAAGCTACAGGTAGTCCAAAATGCAGCAGCTAGAGTCCTTACCAGGTCAAGAAAATATGATCATATTACCCCAATTTTACAGTCTCTGCACTGGCTACCTATTAAGTTCCGTATCAGTTACAAATTATCATTACTTACCTATAAGGCCCTAAATGGTTTAGCTCCTGCGTACCTAACTAGCCTTCTACCACGCTACAACCCATCACACACCCTAAGGTCACAAAACACTGGACTTTTGGTAGTTCCTAGGATAGCAAAGTCCACTAAAGGAGGTAGAGCTTTTTCACATTTGGCTCCCAAACTCTGGAATAGCCTTCCTGATAATGTTCGGGGTTCAGACACACTCTCTCTGTTTAAATCTAGATTAAAAACGCATCTCTTTCGCCAAGCATTCGAATAATGTATCTCTTAAATTGTGAGTGTAGTTGCATCTGCATTTTTATTCTTTAGCTTGGGTTAAACTAATTTTACTTTGTTGGATCAGCAGCTATGCTAATGATGTCTCTATTTTGTTTCTATGTTTTGCCACGGGATTTACATCCCGTGGTAACTAGGATTTACACAAGCTCCAGTCTGGATCCAGAACACCTAAGAAGAGATGATGCTGACCCTCAGAGGACCCCAGATGATCCTAACCTTGAATCAACAAACAGAACTAACAATTATTGCTACATGTGTGACTGCATCATATAATTACTATTAATTAATAATATTGATAGTTCATCATCTAGCTGACTACGTCTTGTATTATTATTATTTTTATTTTTCTAAAATCCTGTCAAACGTGCACAAACTACTAGCTACTACTAAATATTGTAGAAACATAATTTTCTGTAAAGTTGCTTTGTAACGATTTGTATTGTAAAAAGCGCTATACAAATAAACTTGAATTGAATTGAATTGAATTGCAGCAGACATTTTCAGCATCTTACTTAGTCAGGCTGTTGTTCCCACATGTTTCAAAACTACCACCATCATTCCAGTTCCGAAGAAGCCATCTCCATCCTGCTTCAATGACTACCGTCCCGTTGTGCTTACTCCCATCCTCATGAAGTGCTTTGAACGGCTAGTCATGCACCACATCAAGTCTGCCCCCACCCCCCCTCTCTGGACCTCTTCCAGTTTGCATATTGCTCTAACAGGTCGACCGATGATGCAATCGCCACTACTGTCCACTCAGCACTCACACATCTGGACAAAAAGGACCCATACGTCAGAATGCTGTTCATAGACTTCAGTTCAGCATTCAACACAATCATCCCTCAACAGCTCATTTACAAACTGGTCCAGCTGGGGCTCAACACTTCGCTGTGCAACTGGCTGTTGGACTTTCTGACTGGAAGACCTCAGGCAGTACAGGTCGGCAACAACACATCCAGCACCATCACACTGAACACTGGGGCCCCCCAAGGATGTGTGCTGAGCCCCCTCCTCTTCACTCTGCTTACCCACGACTGCACACCATCACACATCTCCAACCTCTTCATTAAGTTTGCAGATGACATGACTGTGGTGGGCCTCATTAGGAACAAAAGCCCTATTCGTACGGGACTAGTTTTACAGGGGGTTGTTAGAGAAATATGTGTTTCACAGACGTACTTGGTGATTTTAATCCCGTCCGAATCTGCCACGTCTGAGTTTTTCTCACACAACCTCTGTGATAATTCCAGAGCAAATTACCTACTGTTTTTAAGCAAACTCAATGATCCTCTGAGAAAACTAATCCCGTCCGAATGCGAATGTCTGTGATTGCCGGTGATATTTTATTTCACAACGTGTTTCCTTGTGTGTTTTGGCCAACGTGAATTACCGTAGATGCTCTTACCGCACGCATATTTGATATATTTGCTTACCGGCAAAGAAATAATAATAAAAAAATAATAATAAAAATAATAAAATCAAGAGCAAGATCACATAAACTGTTAATACCGGTTTTTGTAATATCAGCATCAGGTAAGATTACTCACGTTCATTTATGCACTCAGTTATATAATGTTTTAATTACATATGTACCTTTATGAAAATTAAACATACGGTAGATTTAGCCTACTACACAAAAAAAAGGAAAACAAGTTAAACTAAAGAAACCACACATTAACATGGTTTTGCTATACTAGCCATTTAGTATTTATTGTGTAATAATACTAATGGCAATCATTCTGAATGAATGCAATGCACTCATACAGAGCGCGTGATCTCTGTGACGCCCAGATGCACAAATCAGACCCTCCCACCTCTGTAATAAACACGGAGATGTTAGTCCCGTCCGAATTGGTACATGAAAATCGCAGACGTAGGGTGGTAAGAATCGAAACTCAAACGTAGTTTAGAAAACTAGTCCCGTCCGATTAAGGCTAAAGATGAGACAAACTACAGGAGCGAGGTGAGCCGCCTGGCCGGATGGTGCAGTGACAACAATCTCTCTTTGAACGTGGAGAAGACGAAGGAGATTGTTGTTGACTTCAGGAGAGCACACATTCAGCACGTTCCTCTGACCATCAACGGTGCGACTGTGGAGAGAGTGATCAGCACCAAGTTACTGGGTGTGCACATCACAGAGGACCTCTCCTGGACTGAAAACACAGCAGCATCTTTACTTCCTCCGCAAACTGAGGAGAGCCAGAGCCCCACCCCCCATCATGTACACCTTCTACAGAGGCACCATCGAGAGCATCCTGACGAGCTGCATCACTGTGTGGTATGGTGCCTGCAACGCGTCCTGCCGAAAGACTCGCAATGCATAGTGAGAGCAGCTGAGAAGATCATTGGTGTCTCTCTCCCCTCCCTCCAGCACATTTATGGAACCAGTCTCACTTGCAAAGCCCTCTGCATCACAGGTGATCCCACCCACCCGTCACACAGCTTCTTCAGTCTGCTGCCATCAGGAAGGAGACTGCAGAGTCTCCAGGCCAGGACCAACAGACTGAAGGACAGCTTCATCCATCAGGCTATCAGGAAGTTGAACTGACGTCATTCTCATTTCATTGACGCTTTTATCCAAAGCAACTTACAATTGCTATATATGTCAGAGGTCACACGCCTCTGGAGCAACTAGGGGTTAAGTGTCTTGCTCAGGGACACATTGGTGTCTTACAGTGGATTCGAACCCGGGTCTCTCACACCAATGGCATGTGTCTTATCCACTGCACTAACACCACCCATTCAGGTGGTAGAAGTCAGTTAAGTAAAATAACTGCTCTTGAGCCCTTTGTAAATTTATTAGACTGAATAAGCTTCTTTTTTGCATGAAAAGTCTTTTATCTGCACTGTTTGTTCACTTCACTGATTTGCACTCTATCTGCCATGAGCCTTGCGCTGCTTTATTTTAAACTTTTTTTGTAATTGTATTGTGTATTTTTTACATTCCCTTATTGTATAGTTGTATCTTATATTTTATGTTGGATCTAGATTTTTAGGCTCTACTGTTAATGTTATCTGTATGCACCGGGGGTCTGAGAGTAACGAAATTTCGATTCTCTGTATGTATGTACTGTACATGTGAAAGAATTGACAATAAAGCAGACTTGACTTGACTTATGATAGAACCACTCGTTCATGTAATCTTACCTATATGTAATCTTACCGTGTTTAGTGTCTATGAATTAGTCTTCTGAGTATCTAAACAAGAGTGTATATTATATGTTGGTACATAGACAATATATCAGTGTTCTAAGAATCTTTAGTAATTTTGCATCAACATCCAATCAAGTTACATATGCAAATTAACATCCTCTCAATCAAAGGGCCGTAAAACCAGTATTTCCAACCTCCCGCTTGGAATTTCAGCCTTTCTCATTGGACAAGCTCTTCCTGAGAGGCCTGAATCTTCACAGACCTTAACGGCCTCACATCAGTGATCCACCTTCAGTCTGTGGTTCTGTTAGATTCCCAGAAGATGAGGATGTGAGCTAGAACGCTTCTGCAACTGTTAAAGCGCAAGCCCTCGGCTGACTGCATGCACACCTTCCCAAACGGACAAGGCTTTTATACTTGTCGCATTTGCCATTATACTATTCTTTGAAATGACATGGGGCAACGAGGAGTAATTGTACTCTAAAACCATTGGGAATCACCAGTGAGAAGTCATCAGTTGCCAGTACAAGTCTTCTTGTGTGATGAATGAGTTGATGAATTAATATTTTTTTTTATAATATTAAAACAGTCTATTGGTCTATTTTTTTCACATCAAAAACAAGACAACTTTAAGCAAATAGTGTATTATCAGTATCTAAATTAATTGTAATTCTATTTTATACAATAAAAATAAAACATACTTAAAATTAAAGGCCTTGAACAAATTATGCAAAAGAAAAAAAATGCATTGTTTTTCATCAAAGTGTCAAAAATCACCTGATGGAATTACATTAAATGGCTTCTGTTTCACACAAATGCCGGCAAAGACGTGCATGTTCGGTTAGAATCACCCTGAACTCATGCATCTTTGGTTGCAGAGCTGTGCGGAAAGCTACAAAAAATGGCATCCACTCCGCCACGCAAAATGAGTTTGCGCACACTCTAAGTGAACTTCCGGAAACACCATGATGATGTCATATTTGCTGCGTGCAGGGACGTGCACAGACATTTTGAGGGGCAGGGGCTCAAGTGAAATAAAGGGCACTTCTCATAATTAGGTTTTTTTTTTTTTTTTTTTTTAACAAAAAAGTATATATATATATATATATATATATATATATATATATATATATATATATATATATATATATATATATATATATATATTAACGCAACTCTGACTTCCTTTAAAAAAAAAAATAATTAAAAAAGTTAATTAATTTTATCTTTCTCAAACTCACGCAATTGTTTCATTTTCAAAAGATGTCTACAAAAGAATCAGTTCACAGAAACCAGTGTCTCCTTAGTATTCACTAAGTTTATAGAGCAGCAAAGGAAACCATTCCACAATGAGCATTTTCTATGCTACTAGTTTCAAGTATATATGAAGAGTTCAGATGCAAAAGCCTCTAAGTGCCATCTGAAATTTTCTTATGAGCTTTTTTTTTCAAGCTCGTATTTAAGTTCAGTAATTTAACTTAAATGACAATTAATAGGTAATTTTCATTGCCAGTAATGTGAAATAAGTGAACATAAACATACAAGCTTGATAAAAATGATCATTATTGAAGGAAATTTCAGATGGCACTCAGAGGATTTTTCATCTGAACTCTTCAAATTTAGAATAACCTAAATAACTGCATCAAACAGAGAGGCGTGTTTTACTAATAATTTGTTTATTTTTGCACAAGGCACTAAATCGTTTTAATTATTTTGGTGTTATCAGAATAAATAACACTTTAAAATTAAACTTACCAAAATTATTGAGTAAAAATTCAATAAAAGCCAATGTCATGTATGTATTTGTGGTGGTATGAAATACTATTTTATAAAGGTTTCGAGGAAATAAAAAAAGTTAAATTACTTAAATAGTTAATTTATAAATATTGTTATTTTTAAAGTTTAATGTTAACTTATTTCTACTCAGTTTTATTTATTAATGTACCAGATGCAGTTACTCAGATTTACTAAATTTTTTTACTCCATCTGTTTGCATCTGTAGATTTCTTCTAAATTCACCAATTTAGATTTCTAAATTTCAGGGGCAAAGACTCTTGATGTAAGTCATTAACTGGGGACGTTCTGTATGCAAATTAGGCGTCAACTAGTTAAAATGCGCACATTTGCATCTAATTGACAGGGAAATGCAGGTAAATAGGATAAACAAAATAACTTGTTTTATTAACTTATTTTATTGCATGGCTTGGTTGAATTCCAATGTAGAATGCAGACCGCTGTGCGGAGTATAACAGACCGTTGCTATAAACAGAGCGTTGCTATGGACTCACAGGATTCTAACCGTAGAGACGGAGTGGACTATTTTCTTTAGCGGAAGCAATACATGTGTTTGTCGTGCAGTGTACAAGGCGAAAAGAGAGGCGATTAACCTCTCCCGACCGGCAATCGTTTGGTCGGATGGATTTCTGACATGTCAGAAATTTTGGTCTCCTCTCATGAGCTATTGCACTATTGAAGCAGGGCTACGAACCGATTTTCCGCGTCTCCCTCACTGCAAATGCGCGAAACCATAAACGAAACCATGGTGACACAGCGTGTAGTGTGGGCTGAAGTGATGGAAGGAAAACTTGTGGAGTTATGGCAAATAAAAAGAAAAAGAAAAACAAAAGAGGGATGAAAACGCCTGCTTGCCTCCAGTTCGCATTGCAAAATGGATAAACCATATTGGCCACGTCTTCCGAGCTACCTGCGTCGCCTTATTTTTTTTATTTTTATATATATATTTTTTTGGACGTTTTAGCACACAGAATTGCGCATATCACCAAAGCAGTGTGTTTATCCCGGGAAAGCATGTTTATTCTGAAACAGCCACAAATATCCGGGTTCTGAGGGATCCTATGTGTTGATTCCCCACGTATAGTGTGAGCAGTCAAATCGCAACTCGACGATCGCACCGTACAGTGAGCGCATAAAAATCATGAGCTTTGGCCTGACATCTAATGCGATCTACTCATACAGTGTGAGTTGGTACCTTGCCGAAATCGCACAGTGTATGCCCAGCTTGATGAAGTCTGTGGCTGATTGAGGCTAATTAATTGAAGGGGTGGTAAACTGCATGAAAATTGAGTGGCAAAAAAAACGTCTCAGGTTACGAATGTAACCATGGTTCCCTGAGAGGGAACGAGACACTGCGTCCTCTGAGGGGACACTATGGGGAACACCTCGTCGTGACCCATGTCTGAAGCATACTTTGAAAAACGCCAACGTGTTGGCCGGCGACAGCCTCTGACGTCACTACCAGCGCGACTATAAAAACACGCCTGTAGGACCCGTCACTTATCTTCTTCGTGAAGCTTGTGTCCGAAGCATGGCAGGGAGCTAGAGGACGCAGTGTCTCGTTCCCTCTCAGGGAATTATGGTTACATTCGTAACCCGAGACGTTCCCTGTCAAGGGAACTTCGAACTGCGTCCTCTGAGGGGACACTATAGGGAACAGTATACCCACGCTGCCATGCTGGGAGAATCATGGCAAACACTAAGTACCAACTCTACCACTTCACCGGGAGTCGCCCCTGGGACGGTTCGACGGCTGTCTATGACAATATCCCTTACGGCCAAAGGCCTAAGCTACATACCCAACTTACCTGTAGGGCCCTGGCCCGGGGTAGAGCTGAAGGCTTGGAATCACAAAAGATTCCTTTAAAGGGATACGGCTAAGAACCTAGCACTTTCCTCTACCAAGTCTTTGCCTGTCACACAGGGGCTACTGCTAGCTTTCGCAAAAACTTGCCAAAAGAGCTGTCCCAACAGTACTCTAGTAGCGGCGCCCTCTTCTAGATAGGTATCAGCGGATACCTGGGGGAAGTGGTGCCCAAGATGAACGGGGCTTTAACCGACTCAAGAAAGGGCACGAAGGAGCCGCGCGAAGCCCTTACAATATAGGATTTTAGAAAGAACCATTTAGGATTTTAGAAAGAGTACTAGCGTGCGAACTTACCACAGTGTGGATTTCAGAAAGTGTGCAAAGACTTCACGTGCACACTTACCATAACATGGATTTACAAATACTGTTCTAAGGAGGGGCTCTCGTGGAACTCTGATAGAGCAGCTCGTAGATGGAATGGCCCGGGAGCAGAGCAATTGGAGGACGGAACATACAGATGAAGCCTCGGCCACGCCTGTATCATGGCGTCCAGCCCCCAAAGGAGCTGGATGAATCAGAGGAAGCCAGAGGGGATAGTGCGATGCTCTCTCGAGCCGCAAAAACCAATCCACCCAAGTCCGGCCAACCTCTCTAACTCTGCCTCAACACCTTGGTGCGAAGGCGCCATTCCCCGAGCCTCAGCCCATGCCTCAGCAGGATGTCTGCTCTCACAGTGCGTCTCAAAACAGTATGTAGTACTGGAGCGCTCTGAAAGAAGCGAGAATCAGTCTCCCGAGAGAGGAGGACTCCGAGCTCCGAGCAGCATGCTCATAGGTGATGCCCATGTTGAGGGGGCTTGAGGTGTACAATAAGTACACACCGGTTGGATGAAGCCCAAGGAACATCGGGGCTAATCATCTCAAGAAAGGGAACGAAGCAGAGCGCATAACCCTTACCATACAGGATTTTAGAAAGTGCGCAGAATCTTGCGTGCACATTTACCACTTACGTGGATTTCAGACAGTGTGCAAAGCGTTAACGGGCACACTGACCACCATGTGGTTTTGAGAAAGTACACAGGCTTAGCGTGTGTACTGAAAGGTTACCTGACAACCACAGTATGTGGGAGCTCACATTCAGAGAGACCTGTGAAGCCTGCTACCTGATAACCACAATATGTGGGAGTTCACCTACAGAGAGGCCTAGAGAGGCCTACTACCTGTTACCAGATAACCACCTCACGTGGAAACTGAAAGTAATATGGAACTCGACTCCAGGGAGGCCTGGTGAGGCCTACTACCTGACAACCACAAACCGTGGGAGCTCGCTTTTTAGTGGAAACGCACAGTATGTGGGAGCTAAATCTTCAGGGAGGCCTGGTGAGGCCTACTACCTGGCAACCACAATATGTGGGAGCTCGCCTTCAGAGAGACCTGGTGAAGCCTACTATCTGAAAACCACAATATGCTATTTAGTGGAAACGCACAGTATGTGGGAGCTAAATCTCCAGGGAGGCCTGGTGAGGCCTACTACCTGGCAACCACAGTATGTGGGAGCTCACCATCAGAGAGGCCTGAGGAAGCCTACTACCTGATAACCACAATATGTGGGAGTCCACCCAGCCCCTCATGTTGAGGGAAGCGATGCTTGAGGTGTATAACAAATACACACCGGTTGAATGAAGCCCATGGAACCCAGGGCTAATCATCTTAAGAAAGGGAACGAAGCGGAGCGCGTAACCCCTACCGTACAGGATTTTAGAAAGTGTGCAAAGTCTTGCGTGCACACTTACCACTTACGTGGATTTCAGACAGTGTGCAAAGTATTCACGTGCACACTGACCACCATGTGGTTTTGAGAAAGTACACAGGCTTCAAACAAAACAGTCAATGAAGACGAAGAAGATAAGTGACGGGTCCTAAAGGTGCGTATTTATAGTCGCGCTGGTAGTGACGTCAGAGGCTGTCGCCAGGCCAACACGTTGGCGTTTTTCAAAGTATGCTTCAGACACGGGTCACGACGAGGTGTTCCCCATAGTGTCCCCTCAGAGGACGCAGTTCGAAGTTCCCTTGACAGGGAACTGGGAAGTGGCAACTGCGGGACAGAGAGAAAAACTTCCAAACACCTTACATTATGACATTCTCACACTTTTTAAATTAATAGTTTACAATACAGTAAAGTACCTTTTTTCTTTGATTGGGCTATACTTGTTTGTGTCCCCTCATTTTTGCCACAGGCTATGAGCCGGCCTGTGACACAATGAATTTGTTTGTTTTAATAAAACAGAAAATACAAGTAAAACATTTTTTTGTTTGTTTAATTATTACTCTTTTATTATTTTATATAAGGTTTTCGACTTTTTTTTTTTTGAGTTAAGGTGTTTTATCCTAATAATTTGGGAAATATCTTAATATCTGGCAGCCATAGTTGACAGTCATTGACTGTTTCTTTACACTTTTTTTTTTTTTTTTTACTGTGTGCTTCACTACATTTTTGAATGAGTTTCTGTACTATTTAGTTTACTACATTTGATAGAGTGTTGCAGTTACACATTACATTTTGCATTGTAAATCGCTTTTTCTGCAGCAGTTTATTTCTGCAAGAGATGGGACATATGACACTGAGGCTCCAATGCCTGTTTCACTCTATTAAAGCAGACTGGTTTGAAAGACTGTGCCGAGGCTTGTATCAAATCTGTGATCACATGATCGATGATTGAGACTTAATCATAAATCACAATGAAACACCTGAAGCGAGGTCGCTATTTTGAATCTTTGGCAAAGCTTCATTCATTATAAGGAAACGTGAAATGCTTGGTGTTCCCTCCCTGCTTCATAGTGACATAGTAATACTTTCATGTGCTTCACAAGGCTTCATCTGCTGATCTCTAATTTCTGCTTCAAAAGATTTGTGATACTGCCTACTACACGAAAAAGTACTAGATCTTATGAGTTTTGCACTTAAGGCTGATTTATACTTCTGCATCGGACAAACGCCATAGCCTCTATGCTGTAGGCTGTGTGTTGGTTTTCATTTATACTTCTGCGTCATTGTCCATGTCGATGTGCAGTAAACCAACTGCTAGTCTGTAGTGTCCATGGGCATGTGGCTAGTGTAATTTGCAGTACCACGACAAAAGTTGAAGAAGGAGCTTGTTGGAGAAACATCAGCCGTAACTAAGGTAAATAAAGATCAAAGAACAGAATTTATTTAAAGCTACAAAAAAAGAGACGACTACAGAAATGAAGATGGCATTCTTTCAATCTTCACAGGACTTGTACCATGGCAGAACAACTGTTTGTCGCAGACAACAAAGTGATGTAATGCTACATTTGATAATAAATGATAAGACTCTTGTTCTTTGCTTTGTTTTATTTTAAATACGAAGGTCTAACATTAAAATATATGAAAGTGCAAGGAAACACACACAAAACTCAAATACATACAGAGGGAATAGTACTAGCAGATCCATCACAGCCCTTGCAGTCCTCGTAGAGTTGACACGCTGTGACATTCTTGGAGAGGTGCACATCAGGCTTGTATTGCATGTCATGCACTTGCCATGTCAACAAGGCGTTCATAAATGCAGATTCTTTAATAACCCCCCACCCCATTACTTTCTTATTTTTCCACAATGATTTAATTGCATTCTTTAAATCCATAAAACTCATGCGTCATAGAAAATCCCTTTAACTATGTAATATTTTCTATGTAATATTTTTTGATGATTAAGTCCTTTGTGTTGTATTTTATTTTTGTATTTATTTATTAATGCATTTATTTTAAATGTCTTCTTTCTTAATTTTCTAATTATGTTTATATTCTTCATCTATGTTATGCTCAATGTATATATGTGTGTGTAGTCTATTGGATATCTTACTGTTGAGGCCACAACCAAATACAAAATACTTAAGCTATCTCGAAGGACTGTGTGTGCACTGCCGTTGACATGATCTCTTTGATATTTGGACTTCTTGAATTGTAAGATTGTTCTTACTGTCTACTTTAGGTGAATGCCAGCTCCTTAGCAAGTAGTTATCAATGTCGTGCTAGTTACTAAGAAATAGTAACTAGTTACAGTTACTAGTTACTTCATTCAAAAAGTAACTCAATTACTTTCTTTATTACTTACACCAAAAAGTAATGCATTACTGTTAAAAGTAACTTTTTAGTTACTTTTTTAAAGAACGTTCTTTAGTGTTCCCATTAAAGGTCCCCTTCTTTGTGATCCCATGTTTTAAACTTTAGTTAGTGTTGTTGTTGTTGTTAGAGTATAAATAATATCGGTAAAATGCTAAAGCTCAAAGTTCAATGCCAAGCGATATATTTTATTTAACAGAATTCGCCTACAAAAACGACCCGTTTGGACTACATCCCTCTAGTTCCTGCAGTAATGACGTCACTAAAACAGTTTTTTGACTAACCTCCGCCCACATGAATTCACAAAAAGGGGGGCGTGGTCTTGTTGCGCTCAGACAGAGCGGAAGAGCTGCGTTTGTGTTTGTCGCCATCAGGGCTTGAAAACAAAAAGAAAATTCAATCGGTTCACTCCGAGCAGAATCGATATTTTAACGTTTCTGTTCCTGCATTCCTCTGAATTATTACCGTTCCGAAACCGGTTCAGGTGGAAAAAATACCGGTTAATAACGTTATTTAAAAAAAAACAATATTATGTGTCTATAATTTGCCTAATAATAATGTAACTGTGGCGAGTGGGGCGGGGCCGAGGGACGTGGGAACACGAGTGAGGCCGGCAGTGATTGGGCAAATCAGTGGCACCTGCGGCCCACCCACGGTCTTGAGTCCTACGTAGGAGATGGAAGGATATAAAACTGGAGCGACGACAGTGAAGGACGAGAGAGGACCAGGCCTGGGCTTTTAGTTGTGTTTTGGTTTTATTTGCGCGCACCAGTCGTCCGTGAGGGGCTGGTGCGCTGTTTTGTGTTTATTTTGTATTATTAAAATGTTGTTTGATTGTCCGCCGGGTTCCCGCCTCCTCCTTCTGGATGAATATGAAGGTTTTATTCATTACAGTGGTGCCGAAGCCCGGGAGAAGGAGGGACGCGCTGCTGAAGATCCCTCGCCGCTGTGGTGAATCCGCGGTGCCATCGAGCTGGCAAAGAGGATGCCGCCATGGACGCTCGAGGCGGTGGACTGGAGCGAGTTGCCGGGGACGGGCGAGCTCGCTGCCGACCGCCCACGATAGGGAGGGGCGGCTGCCTCCGTGAGGGAGCGGAGGAGTCGGCGCCGTTCGCCAGGGGGCCGGAGCCTGCTGCCTCCGTGAAGGTATCCGGAGGGGCAGGGAACGGGGGACTCCTGCCGGCTGCCCAAAACCGGAGGAGCCGTCGCCGTCCACCGGAGTAGAGCGCAGTCTCGTGGTTACCCCCCGGCCTGCGAGGGGCGATGGGGGTATGTGGCGAGTGGGGCGGGGCAGAGGGACGTGGGAACACGAGTGAGGCCGGCAGTGATTGGGCAAATCAGTGGCACCTGTGGCCCACCGCCGGTCTTGAGTCCCACGTAGGAGATGGAAGGATATAAAACTGGAGCGACGACAGTGAAGGACGAGAGAGGACCAGGCCTGGGCTTTTAGTTGTGTTTTGGTTTTTATTTGCGCGCACCAGTCGTCCGTGAGGGGCTGGTGCGCTGTTTCGTGTTTATTTTGTATTATTAAAATGTTGTTTGATTGTCCGCCGGTTCCCGCCTCCTTCTTCCGGATGAATATGAAGGTTTAATCATTACAGTAACGCTCTTCGTTTGTATATGCAGGCTTTACATTTGTTACCGTGCGCTAGCTCGTTGGCTTTGTTGGAAGGAGGACACTGACAGGGAGCTCGGCAGATCATAACACTTGATTTATTAAACATGAAGAGGTGAACATTAGGAATTAGCCACATCGGATTACACAGTGTGCGTCATCTCTCTCACTCTCTCTCTCTCTCATAACTGCGCGCAGACTAATGAGACTATTCTCTCCCGCGATTCTTATCGCAGGTCTCTGTTCTCGCAATATTACCTTTAGATCTTATTTAAAGTTATAGAACATTCATTTTAACCTTACATTTCACTCCCTACAATAATAGTAATGTAATAATAATAAAGTACAGCATTTTATATACTCAAAAAGAAAAAGAAAAAATAGAGATCTAACGTTAGTCAATAACCTGTTGTGGTTAGTCATCTTTTCTAGATTTTGGCCAAATGTAGGCTACAAAAAAAAAATCTATCACACTTTACAGACATCAAAGTTGTTTTAAGATATTAAAAAATATTTGCTGCATTGTAAAAAAAAAGAAAAAGAAAAAGAAAAAAAGGAAGGAAGTGAAAAAAGCGTTTTGAAAGTAAAAAAAAAATAAACTAAAGTTGAGGCATTGCATTTTATTAGCCCTATTACTTTACAAAATAATGAAGGCTAAAATCCCTGTAGTCTAAAGCAAAATGTTTAAAAACATTATAAAAACAGCTATTAGTTTCTCTTGAAAACAAAAGTTTAGGCTATAAAAAAGTCAATCCAAAAACAAATTGATTTAAGCTGAAGCATGCTTCTCTCATCCGGCACGAATCCAAATGTTTCCATGTTCCTGACGCATTTGGATGCTAAAATATTATTTATTATATAGTGTTTATACTTTTATCTACATAAAACATCCTCCTTCACATCGGCTGTATCAGCACAGTGAGGCGCGGTCATGCTGAACGCAACATGTACAACGGAGCAGTCTAACTTTTCATTTGTTTCATTAACTCTATTTTATTTTGATAATTAACAGACTTTAATAAAGCTAAATTATGTTGTGTCAGCGCGATGGTCATACCAAAGCTGGTTGATTATATAGAAGCAAGACATTATTCAAAGCTGTCAGCTTTTGCAAAATAATTAAAACTGTAAAGCTTTTAAAGCAAATTTCAAATATTAAATAGAACAATAAAATAACGTTATTAATCGGTTAATAGCCATTTCAAATTTTCGATTCTGTTCGGAATTATAACATTTGATTTCGTTTCTGTTTCTGGTTCTGTTCCTGTCAAAATTTCGTTCGTTTCCGGTTTTCGTTTTCGTTCCTTGAACCGGTTCAGAGCCCTGGTCACCATGTCCTTGAAACGCTGTTATTTTCATCTCGGAGTCCAATCATCTTTGTTTGGGCTTCCCAGGGACGCTGTACTTGGAGATTAATGGTTACAATTGATGTTTAACTCAGTTCCCAAAAATTATAATCCACATGTAAAACTATGTGCAGCACATTTTGCTGAGGACAGCTTGCTGAGGACAACTTCCTCAATCTCAATCAGTTTAATGCCGGATTTGCACAAAGATTATTCTAGAAAGATGGAGCAGTTCCCTCTTTGTCTGGAGAAGGCGTTGTTTATGGACCACAACCAGTAAGTGTGTTTTATTATTTAAGTTGGTGCGTTTATCAGTTTCTGTAACTTATTACACAAAGGGCAATGCTGTTTAGCTTTGTTAACTAGATGTTAGGGCTGTGCAAAAAAATTGAATGCGCATCTCATCAGTAAAAATGCTCCTGTGATTATAAGTACATCTCCAGCACATGCTCCTGCCCACTTGCTTCTCAAAACTAGTCCAATCGCGTTTCCAGGAGGGCAGCCTGCTCTAAGCTGGTGTCGAATCACAACACAGGAACCGCTGGCCCAATCAGAACTCGTTACGTATTTATGAAGGAGGTACTTTATAGAATAAGGAAGTCATCAGCCCGTTTTTATGACAGTGAAAACAGCGGTATACAGATAGGTGAAAAATACGGTGTTTTTTTACACATGAAACATGAACACATGTTATATTGCACACTGTAAACACAATCAAAGCTTCAAAAAAGCGCGAAAAATGGGACCTTTAATGCCCTTGTATGCGTTATGGTCTATACAAACACAAAACTGACTTAAACAGAAAGTAATTTTTAAACACTATTTTGATTAAATCAGGCCAGCACAAACTGAATATTGTATATCACAAGGATTTCTGAAATAAATAACAAAACACCTGAATAATATATTCAGAATCAAAAATTAAAGTGGTTTCTGCATCATAAAAGCTGTTGTGTTGAGCCCTTAAAAATGTTCCTTTCACAGCTTAAGTAAGAAAACTATCAACAATGTACAACATAACACAAAACATTTTGAAATAAATAAATGAAATCAATCTGAATTATTCAGAATCATTACAGAATCATTATCTCGGATTTGTAAACTCACGGCTTTGTGGCTCCGCCCCCACCGGCAGATTCATTTATTTTTATTAAACATTATTTTTTCATAAAATCATATGAGACCATGATCAGCTTCTTAGCGTTTATTTTACATTAATCACAAATAGGATAAGACACCGCCGCCTGTGTTTTATAGCCTAAAATAAAAGCTAAAAAGAAGAAGAAAAATTGTAATTGTAATTGTAAAAACTTTATTGTCCCCCATAGGGGCAATTTGTTCTGCAGCATGATATCACCACATACAAGACAAACACATACACAACATTAATAGCACATTGGAAAGTTATAAAACTTATATTTCTACCTCTTCCTATTTAAATTAAAGGTCCCATGACATGGATTATTTTCTTTTCTTTAAATGCTTTTTAATGTTTCCTTAGGTGTACTTATATTGTTAGTATGATTTTTACATTTAAAATTTTGAAATAAAAGCATTTTTTATATCCTGATATTAGCCCTCTGGCTTGAATGCTCTGTTTGAAGGGGCGTGTCTGCTGTAAGACTCCGAGTAAATGACAACTGTTGTGATTGGCTGACATCTTTGCATTTGAAATGTGTATTACATGTGGACCCCTTTCAAATATATATATATATATATATATATATATATACTACAGCTGTCGTACTGATTAACGAATCGTGGATTTGTTGATTATATAATTATTTTTTTGATCTTTTCCCATCATATGAAAGGCTGCAGTGATGAGCAGCATTGAGTAGACAGAGTCTGTTTATCGCGTGAATGCAGTGATCTCGTCATTATTGCAACACGTTTTCTCTCACAAAATGCTTTCACCACAACTAACAGCAAACACATGAATACAGTAAGAGCTTTGTTGTGCAGCATAACAGCGTCATTCATTGTAACGTAGAGCTGAAACAACGAATCGATTTAATCGATTAAAATCGATTATTAAAATAGTTGTCAACTAATTTAGTCATCGACTTCTTTGCTAAATAACTTTTATCTGCCGTAAGCGGCTCATTTGGTGCATATTTCAAATCTGCGGTGACCAAAGTGTGGCAGTAATGAGCCACCGGAGGTTTTACTCAGCCAGTACAGCAGCAGAAGTAGCAAATAGCCAATAGCTGGCCTCGTTTTATGTCACGTGCTTCCCGAACAGCGTCTCTGCAGCATTCAGCGTGATGTGGGAGTACTTTACTTTGAGCCTTTAAAAAAGAAGAGTAACCTGTAAACTCTGCACTACTGAACTGTTTAAGGGGACGTTCACATATCACGTCTTTTGCACGCTCAAGTTATTTCCAACACTGCACCGCATCGAGTTAAAAACATTTCAACTTTTCAGAATGCCGCAACCGCACCGCGGGTCATGTGACAAGAACTAACCAATCAGCTTCATCCTTTCCCGTAACAACGTTAAAAGCTCAGTCAAGATGAAAGGAACAGCTGATCATAGTTGTATATAGATTTCTATTTTGAAATAAATTTAGTAGCAGAGCTACTGCAAGCGATTTTTGAGCTGCAAATCCATTTATCCTTTGCTGAAATTTCCAAGTCTTCAAGGAGAAAGCACGTCATGGTTGCTTAGCAAAGGCAGACGCCTCAGGGGCGCTTCTGCCCGAGCGCTTTGGAAAGAAGGAGAAAGCGGTGCGCCTAGCGTTTTCCACGCGTTTTTAGGCACGATTTGTGAACGGCCCCTAAGACTTTCATCTGTGCAGATTCTCCAGTACAATGTTGTTTGCAAATGTTTAGTCGTAAAAGCTGATAACATTGCTTTTTAACAGTTAACATTTAAAGCTTTACAAACATGTTCTGTGATCAGTTTGTCGTTTACTAGGGATGGGCGTTTTCCACAAATATCACATTCGAATATTTGGGCTCACAAAAAACGAATATTCGAATATTCGTTTATTTAAATTAAGTTTAATGAGTCAGACGTTATTTTCAGCAACATTTGTTTTCGTCATTTTGAAGAAGCTTACAATAAGCTTGAACATTACACATCGTGTTTTGTAGCTGAAAACCTTTAACAATGCGTTCAAACAAACAAAAGTACAGATTAAAAGCAAAAAAAAAAGTGAACAAAGAAAAAACGTAAAGCAGCCTGCAGCAATTAGGCTATTGTACAGAATGTAGCTTACACTTAACTTTTAAACTGTCAGCAAATCTTTTTTGCTTTTTTTCTATTGTTTCAAATGTTCTTGTTAAGAAATACGGGCATGTAAGCATGATTGGGGGAAAGTCGGCTCCTTAGTCTGTTAACAATAAGGCCGGCCACGGAGAAAACGCGCTCTGACGGCACAGACATTGGCGGGACTCACAAATAACGGTGTGCTATACGAATACGTTTTGTGAAGCGCTTCGTGTTTTCGTTTCACCACTGAATTGGATCCTCATCTGGTGGAATAAATGGCTCCAGCAAGAACTGTTTCCACTCGTCTCGGCTGGACTCTCTGTAATCATCGCTGAAGAACTGGCTCAGCCTTCTCCGAAGAGTGGGCATTGCATCTTCTTCATCGTTTGTGACAGCGGCTGCATCTGCACCACTCGCATCAAGGAAAATGTTCTGATAATGTTCAAAAAAGGTTTTTTTTCTTACTTCTCTCATGTCTTCATCGAGAAACCTGAGATGTTTGTGCCGAGGGTCTAGGGCAGACGCGAGAAGAGGAGTTTTCACTGCATTCTCCAAGTTAGCGGTGTTTATTCGTTGCTTGAGAGATGCTGCAACAATGTTCTTGGATCACTTTCTGTGATTCTCCACGGCATATTTGATGTACTGTAGAAGACCGCAGTTCTTTTAGGGGGCGTTCACATATCGCGTCTTTTGCATGCTCAAGTTCGTTATTTCCAATGTAGGCGCGCGGAATGCGCGCCCATAATGAAAGCGACGCGGTCGCGATGCGCACGCGGTGCGACGCGGTCCCGTTTTTTCCTGGCGCGTCCGCACAGCATCGAGTTAAAAACATCTCAACTTTCAGAATGCCACAAGTGCACCGCAGGTCATGTGACAAGAACTAAACATTCAGCTTCATCCTTTCCTGTAACAACGTTGAAAGCTTAGCCAAGATGAAGGAACAGCTGATCATAGCTGTATATGGATTGCCATTTTGAAATAAATTTAGTAGCAGAGCTACTGAAAGCGATTTTTTTTGTGCTGCAAATCCATTTATCATTTGCTGAAATTTCCGCGTCTTCATGGAGAGAACGCATCGCCTCAGGAGCGCTTCTGCCCGAGCGCTTTGGAAAGAAGGAGAAAGTGGCGCGCATAGCCTTTTCCACGCCTTATTAGGCGCGATATGTGAATGGCCCCTTAATCATTCATTAATTATTTTTTTGCTTGCATACACCTTCAAATATGCCGTGGAGAATCACAGAAAGTGACCAAATTAGGTTTTATTGTGAACTTTTTTTTATTTTTTTGCGAAATTCGAATATCATTTTTATTTATCGAATAATTAGAACAGAACGAATATTCGAATGTTCGACTATCCGTGCACATCCCTATCGTTTACCAGTTCAAAATTCTGTCGTGCAGCCTAATTATGACTGAATGAGAGAGGTAAATGTTTAAAGATATTTGAAATGCACTTTTTTTCTAAGTATTCACTGCTCTTTTTCACACAGCAGGTTTTTTTGTGTGTCTCCAACCTTCTGATGGATTTTACTTTAAATTGTGAGTTCCATTCAGGTTTCATGCCATTGGCACTTTATTCGAAGGATTGTTTACAATTTCACAGCAAAAGCTATAAAGCTGTTTCCCAGTAAATAATAAAATACATTGCACTGCAATTTTATTCTGTTTTATCCTTATTCTTCGTGAAAATATGTTCTGAAAGATTCCTTAATATGCTTTGTTCGGGATGTTAAACTACTTTAGGAGCTCTAAGGACTGCCATGGTGAAAACATTATTTGAAATCTCCTTGTGAAATTTGCTAGAGTATGGGTCAGTGTTCCGATTGCAGAAGAGTTCGACAAAGGATTACTAACACAATGAAACAACTCCAGGTATATTTTTGATGAGGATATGACAGTGCAAAATGGTTAAAATCTCTTAAAAATCTATGCTGAAGGATAAAGACCATTTATTAATAATTTACTTGGGGAAAAATGGGAAAAACTCAAATATAAGTACATAAACCGATTAATCGATTATCAAAATAATCGTTAGTTGCAGCCCTATTGTAACGGCAGTTTAGGCAAGTGGGCAGATATACTCACGATGTGTGTGAGCTCCGGAAAAAAAGGGAGCGTTCTTTGATCGCTCTCTGTAGTTAAATCACAATTTAAATAACAGATTTGTTTCATGCTACTAAGAGAAACAACGTGAAGTTGATCGTTTAGTCACTGGCTTGATTCACTGATGCATAAACAGTATTAAACGATTTAGAAAGAAAGTCTGTGTGAACTTGAATGATTAACTACACATCAGAAATCACTGATCACAGATCAGGCATTAATGAACACTGTTACTCACTGTTTGTGGCGGTGCTGTCGAATCCATATCATAAAAGTCTGTTTGTAACGCCTTTGCTGACATTGCGACTGAATTATATGTAAATATTTGGGCGGGCAAAGCAGAGAAAGGGGAGGTAACATTTCTCTTTACAACGTCACAAAGAGGAGATTCCAGATCAGCCCGTTTGAGCTTCCATTTTCTCAGAGGCAGAGAAAGATAGTAAAATCTCGATTTACACCGATTAAAATTTTTAGAAACTTGGGGACCACATACATGCTAGGGGAAGTCATATTAATGTTAAAAAACCTCAGAAAGTGACATTTAAGGACCTTTAAAGGTCATCATAGGACCTTTAAGCACCTTAATCGCATATGGAACAAATGAAAATTTGAATCTGTTAGTCTTGGCTAAAGGGACCCTGTACAAAGATCCTGAAGGGAGGGTCTGAAATGAATCGTAAAGAGGGTGAGATGCATCAGATATAATGTGATGCACTTTCTTTATCACCTGAATATCAAACAAATCTGACAGCTCAGGCAATTTCACACCCAATACCTTACTGCAATTATTTACAATCTTTAATAGAAGTTTTTTCTGTTTGACCTTTAAAGAGGCAAACCAACAAATCAATAAGAAAGTTAAAATCGATTCAATATATGCCTTATAAAAAGCAATCATCAGTGTCCTATCAATATTAAATTTCGCCAATTTCCGTAAACAAAAAAGTCTTTTTTGGCTCATCATGCACAATCTATTAGTAATCTCTGCAAAATTTAATTTGTTATCGATGATAGTACCTAGGTACTTATAACTATCAACCAATTCAATCATCTGATTATCGATAAAAGTATCTGGAACTGCTGCCTGATTTCGCCGCAGGTCAATGCACATGTCCTTAGTTTTCTCAGCATTCAGAAGTAGACCAGCCTCTCGACACCAATTTGCTAAATAATTAACAATTGGCCCTTGTTCCCTCTCCTCACCAACCAACAAACTCACAATAACTGTATCATCACCAAACTTAAGAATATACCGATTCTCAAGCTGACTACGACACTCATTTGTGTATATGATGTAGAGAGGAGAAAGTACACACCCCTGTGGGGAGCCAATAGATGTGATTATGGGATCTGACAGCACGCCATTAACCCTTACCCTTTGAGACCTATTTGTAAGGAAATCCAGCAACCAAGCAGCCATTCTTGCATCCACACCAAAACTCGACCTAAGCTTGTGAACCAACAAATTTGGTCGAATCGTGTTAAACGCAGACGAAAAATCTACAAATAATATCCTTGCATGGTTACTACTACTCTCCAGATGTTTATACAACAGGTCCAATAAGGTCTCTTCCCGCCCTATAGGCAAATTGCACCGGGTTGAGAAATGGTGTAGTTTGTTCCAATAGTACCTCCTTTACTAATTTCTAAAATACCTTCATTATAAGCGAGGTCAAGGAAACCGGTCTATATTCTGTCAAGTCTTTAGGACAATTATTTTTTGCAACTGGAGTAATGATAGACTCTTTCCAAAGTTTTGGTACATACTGAACCTCAAAAGACCAATTAAAGATATAATTAAAAATAGGACCCAATTCTTCAGCACATTGTTTCATGACCCTACCACTTATTACATTTGGACCAGGACTCACTTTATTTTTGCATTGTTTAAAAAGATTGACTACATTTTCTACACTAAAGGAGACAAGTGAACTTCCCTCTTGAGAGGAGTTATAAAACTCATGTTCTAAGTCACCGTTCAGCTCTTCAAATCGAGCGTAAAATTTATTAAAATCCTCTGCAAGGACACTATCTAACTCATAACCGGATACTTTCACTTGTTTTCTACATCCACTATTTAAGCCCGTCATTAGTTTAAGAGTATCCCATACTGAGCCCATACAGTTTGTTCTTAATTTAATTTCAACTTTTTCCTTATATCGTATTTTTGCCCTCCTGATTTCGTGTCTAATTAATTTCTGTACATTTTTAACTTCAAGCAAATCCCCTCGTTGAAAAGCAGTTCTTTTCTTAATCAACAAACCCTTAAGATTGGTGCTCACCCATGGCTTATTATTTGGATATATCTTCACAACTTTTTCGGGAATAACAGAGTCAACACAATAAGTTACCCAGGAACTAACCACGTCATTAAGCTCATCAATATCAGCAGATGAATCCATTAAAACATTCCATATGGTACAGTCAAAACATCCTCGTAAACTCTCAATAGCATCATCAGTCCAAGATTTCACAGTTTTTGTTTAAACTTTTCCCCTCTTCAGTTCCGTAATATAACATGGGATTAGATGAATACAATTATGATCTGACGAACTCAGAGGAGGTAATAGAGAAGCTTTGTATGCTCCCTTAATAGAGCCATAGCATTGGTCCAATGTCTTTTTATACCTGGTTGGACACGTGACATACCCATACATGCTCTTAGCAGAATTTTCTAATTTACAATTATTAAAATCGCCCATGATAAAGATCGGAGCATCCGGGGATAGTGACTGATGTTTCATAACGCTCTTTTCAATATACTCTATAGCCAAGTTCACGTTCGCCTTTGGGTGAATGTACACCACAGACACACATATTTGGGGAAACTCTCTAGGCAGATAATGAGGCCGGAGCGATACCGTGAGCATCTCAATGTCCTTTGTGCTTAATTTCTCTCTCACAACAACAGTCTTGCACCAACGCTCATTCACATATAAACATACTCCCCCGCCTCGCGACTTGCCAGTTATCCCAGAGTCTCGGTCAGTTCGAAATGGGCCACTAAAACCATTAATTAGCAGCTCTTCATCAGAGTCCATTTTCGTTAGCCAAGTCTCCGAGATTGCAAGCAAACAACTGTCTCTGAATTCATGTTGAAAACGAACATGTGCATGCAGTTCCTCAATCTTTTTCCGTAAAGACCGAACATTTGCTAATATAACAGATGGAAGCGGTATTCGAGACACCGGTCTCTTTCTCAATCTTTCACGTACCCCACCTCTTCTCCCTCGCTTCCTCGGTCGCTGACTCGATCCGTTAAAGTGTGCTTTAGAGTTGATTCCATCAGCGAATGCACTCAGATCTGGGAAGAAGAGGTCCACAGGTGGATTCACCAGCGAGAGTAAAACAACATAAAAAACGCCAGTACACTCAACGCTACCACGCTGCTGGTCGCTGCACGAGCACGCGCCCAATCGGTAATAGGTAAAAAGCAATACAAAACAAATAATGTGCCGGTTATGTTGTCATTTCTTTTCTAACTGAATGTAATGTTATAATAGGCCTAATTATTTAATAATAACATTAACAGTGAAGCATGCATCTAACTCTGTTTGGGGCTTAGTATAATAAAATCAACAAAATAAGTCTTAATGTTAAGAAAGAATAGTACACAAACATTTCCAAAACTGTAAAAGGTTATTTAAAAGGCATTCATGAATTATATTATGACAAACATTTTTACTGTCTTAAGTGCACTCATTGATTAAGCCTATAAATTAAAATAATAATAATAATAAAAATAACTATTATTTTTATCAGTATTATATATTATTATACAATTTATGCATAAGAAACCTTTATCCAAAACGACTTACAAAAGAGGAACAAATTACTCCTGAGTCAGTCACAATGCCAGGATTATTTTATAATAATAATCAAGTGCTATAAGATTATCACAAATTAAACAAGATTTTGATGCACATCTTTCTTATTAAATCGTTGTATTCCACCTCGTACTGCACTTGAAAGAGAATTACTTAAGACACTTTGCTGTAGACCTATTCCACATAATAATATTCATTAAAACAGTATGTTAACACGTAGGAGCTTGCTGCATGAATCCGTGAGTACAGTTTATAAATCCAAGGGAACGGATTGCGAAAGCGTGCGTACGGATAATGAATTCGTGGGTACGGTTTACATTGTTAATCCGTGGGCACGATTTGTTAAACCGAGGGAACAGTTTATGAATTCGTGAGTACGGTTTATGAATTGACAGGACGGATTGCAAAACCGTCGCCAAGGAATGATTTTTTTTCTCCTACAGGTGACGTGCGGGGCTCCGTACATTCGAACCAGAAAGACACAGCTCACATTTGACTAAAATGTTTTTGTCTTTATGCTCAACTAAAGTAAAATAATGAGCATATTTCCACTCGTCTTGCTCTCGCCTTGACTAGTTGCCATGACTGCCGCACATTCTTGAATAAACGGAAACACGCCCACAGTGCGTATTCATGTTTACAGTGGTTGGCATCCACCAATCCCACAATGCGTCGCTGCTGCAAACAGGTTAGGCTGTAGGCTATACTTTAGCCAAAATTAATTAATTAAAAAAAGTAACGGACAATACACCATGTGGTAACAGTAACGAAGTTAATTTATTTAAAAAGTAATGCGTTACAGTATTAGTTACTGTCAAAAGTAACTGCATTACAGTAACGCGTTACTAATAACGTGTTACTGCCCAACACTGGTAGTTATGAATCGCATACATAAGATGAGGACATGACTGCAGCTGACAATGAGGCCGAGACCAGCACATCCAGTGCAAGAAGGTTTTGGACTTTTTAATTTTACTTAACATTATTATATGTACTCGCAAGAATGAGCGGCTTAGTCCAGCAGACGGCATAAAGTGTGTTCGACTTACAGTAGCACTGAGCAGACTGATCGGTTAATGGGTGCTTTGATATCATACACCCGCATTGCAGTTTAAAGTCTAGTATACCTTTTGTTTGGGGTCTTCAGTGAGTTCAGTCATGAGATGTCATTCAAGGTGACCAATCAGGTTGTGAACTATACTTTTAGGTTTGCTGTCAAAAATGTCAGTGTGAATGCTATACGGACCTGGACCGAATAAATCTTTTTATTTTTTGGTCCAGACCAAATGAACCAAGAGAACCGAACTACAAGTGTGAACACACCCTCTAAGACAGGGTTCCTCAATTGACCCATGCTAATTTCAAATAATGTAGCATGCAAATTCAAAAGCAGCATCAGAAAGTGAAATTAACTTATATTGTGTCTTCACTGGACGTGAACGGTGCCGTGCTATGTAACTAAATACAATAGAACTTATTATAAACAGTGATGATCTCAAATCCCCAACAGAAAACTCCTGACTCGTTCTACAATGAACAAAATTAAAAACACAACACTTTTGTTTTTGCCCCCATTTTTCATGAGCTGAAGTCAAAGTCAAAGAAAATCTGTCTAAATCTGTGTTAGTGAGCACTTCTCCTTAGCTGAGATAATCCACCTCACAGCTGTGGCATATCAAGATGCTGTTTAGACAGCATGCTTATTGCACAGGTGTGCCTTAGGCTGGCACAATAAAAGGCCACTGTAAAATGTGCAGCTGTACTGTATTTAGGGGTCCGGGTGGGGGGGGTGGGGGACCTCCAAATGAGGAAAACCTCCATTTTCCTCACACAGTGCAGCAGATCTCCTTCACATAGAGTTGATCAGGTTGTTGACTGTGGCCTGTGGTATGTTGATTCACTCCTCTTCAACGGCTGTGTGAAGTTGCTGGGTATTGGCAGTAACTGGTACACGCTGTCGTATACACTGATTCAGAGCATCCCAAACATGCTCAATGGGTGACATGTCCGGTGTGTATGCTGGCCATGCAAGAACTGGGATGTTTTCAGCTTCCAGGAATTGTGTACAGATCCTTCCAGCATGGGGCCATGCATTATCATCAGTGGGCAAGTTACTCTGAAAATGTAATCAAATTACTGATTACTGGTTACTTTTTTTAAAAGTAATCACGTTACTGATCTGATTACTTTATTTCAAAAGTAATTAGTTACAATACTAGTTACATTACTTTTTCTCTATGAAATTTATGAAATCCCAGCATACACACTCCCAATAAGAATTTTTTATTAAAGCATCAACATTCACAGAACATTATTATGTTTAACTAAAGCTAGCGGCTGCTGCATGCATGGTTTGGCAGAATTCAAGCAAAGAGCGCTTCACTTATAATCTCTAAAAGGCATCTCAGTCGTAGGCGGAGCGTGTGTAAGGCTGCGGCCACGTATGGGGACTTGGGGCAAAAATGCCACTTAATTGGACAAAAAAAAAAAACGTCCCTGCACAAACAAATATTATCTATTACATCTGTTGCTAACAAAGTGAATATGAATAGACCGTGTCGAATACGGCATTAAATCAAGATCTTCTTATGTTGCGCCGTATTTTATTTTAGGCGTTTTTACAGTGCTGCACATTTTAACCAATCACACACAATTCTGTTGAATTTAGGAATGCAATGGCAAAACAGAAGCGTTCAGATGAGTCCTCGCTGAAACTCATGAGTTTTGTTGAGCATGTGGGCATTTGCTGACTGAATTCTGGACTCTTGCGAATTCCCTCATCATAAACAACAAAGCGCAGATGTATGAACAAAGTAAGAGATTGAATTCACAGTTTATACAGCTTTAATGATTATAACGATAGTTTTGTTTTGTTTTGTTTTTTGAGAAAATCTGCCAAAACAATAACTATAAGAATAACTTAAACTAATAAAAATAACTACTAACTTAATAACTACTAAAATAACTTGTGTACTTTAAAGAATAAAGTGCTTAAACTCGCGATACATCAATGTTAGTGATAGTCACTCTATATATAATTTATTCGCTGTTTGAATAATCGTGGAAAGGAAACATTATATAATTATAGATTTCTGACGTTATTATTAAATTGTAATAATTGTTAAATAAAAATTATGTCCCATTAAAAAAAAAACAAATATTTACCCTACACTGTAAACCCCGATAAGTTAAGATAACTCAAAAAATTTGAGGAAACTTATTACCTCAAAACTTTTATGTTGATAAAATTAATTGTTTTAAGTCAGTTACACTTATATTCATAGAACAGATTAACTCAAAATTATTTATTTGAATACACTTTTTGTATGCATTTTATAACTCAAAACTTTTAAGTTGATAAAATGTATTGTTTTAAGTCAGTTACACTTAAATCCACAAAACAGATTAACTCAAAATCATTGATTTGAATAAATTTTTCTTTTATGTATTTTATAACTCAATTTTTATTGATCACAAATTAAAAGTACTAAATTTTTGTTATACATTTAAAAATAAATAATAAATAATATTAAATAAATACTTAATAATAAAAATAAATACTTAATTTGCAATTTTCAAAGAAGTTTGACCTCAAAATTAACATTAGCAAAATATTATTTCTTAAACATTAGAAAGACAATTTCAAACTTTCATATATGAAAGTACGTTTTATTTTGCAAAAGGCATTTTTTGCAGCATTATAACAGACCTCTGTATACATTAGAATGTAACTGTATGAGACACAACAAATGTAAAGGACAGAGGTGTAAAAAACTAGTGCATCCAGAGATACAGGAAAAACTCTCTTAACAAGTAAATTATTTTTTTTAAACTGCAATCTGGGTGCTAGTGGCATTCAGTAACACAATCCCAGTATTTACCAAGTGAACACAAAATCTGTGTTCTGCAAAATTTCTACATTTGAGATAAGTATTACAACAGACTGTAACAATATTAAAGTCACAAGTGAAAAAAGAAAATTAACAGTCTCTTGTGCATCCAGAAAATTTAAACCGCAATCTGGGTGCTAGTGGCTTTGAGTAACGCAATCCCAGTAAATACTAGGTGAACACAAAATCTGTGTTCTGGAAAATTTCTAAATTTGAGATAAGTATAACAACACTGTAACAATATTAGTCACAACAAGTGAAATAAAAGACAATAAACAGTCTCTTGTTTATCCAGAATATTTAGACCGCAATCTGGGTGCTAGTGGCATTCAGTAACGCAATCCCAGTAAATACTTAAATGAAAATGCAATTCTCCACTTCACTGGGAAATTTAAAATCTTGAGCTCAGTGTTTAAAAGGGCAAATACAGTAGTCACAACAACTGAAAGGAACCAAAAATAAATTGTATCGCACTTGTACATCCATTACTCTTACTCCTTAATCAGTAGCTCATTTTTTAGACTCAGCAATCTGGGTGTTAGTGGCTTTGAGTCATCCAAACCCAGTAAGACTTTTTGGATTAAGTTAAAAGTGTGGGTCAGCTCTTTGGGGTAGTTGAGATGTAATGCATATATCAAACCAAACATCAAAAGAAAAGCATCAGCCAACCTGGAAATGTCCCTTAGAACAATGTCACCTTCCAGCACAATAGCGATCCCAGCAGGGTCAAACTAAACAGTGGAACTCGAGTCTCCATTCACCATGCTGACAAGAGCTACAGCTGAATCTGCAATGTCTGGCTCATCCACCTCTTCAGTCTGAAAAGCATTAGAGAACTTCATAAACATAATCAGATAAATAACATTAAAATTCAAATGAGATGTATAAAAACCTACATTCCACATCTTGAAAAACACAGAGTCATCTTCGCGCAAGTAGACAGGGAGGGCTCGAAGTGCAGCTGTACGTCTGTTGTTAATATCGTAGTGATCCTGTAAAAAGACAGAACTGTCTTAGTGATGCAAGAGAAAAGAATAAAATAGAAATAAAAGTACAGATGAAAGAAGGGAAGAAATTTAAAGCAAAAAAAGTTCAAAGCCAGGTTTAAACAATTACCAGATAGCAGTAAAAAACTTGTGCACATTAACCAATTAACTTGTACTATAAATGTAATTAACAAAATTCACCGTAAGATCATAGGCACTACAGATGCTTCTCAGTGCTTCTGCTGCCTTGCCTGTACGGGCAGCCTTCTGCCTGTAAACAGCAATCAGTCGAGGAGTATGGTTGTCCAGCTCTGCATAGAACTTGTTTTTCAAGCTGATATTAGTAATTCTGTGGAATTCTGCAGCAATCTGAAAGCAAGCATTCAAACGAATAACATAAAGAAATGTTAAATAAGAAAACAAAAGTAACAGACACACATAAACACAAAAAAAATGGAATCTAACAGATAACAACTGAGAAAATTACCTGAGATTCCAAACGAAGTGCAGGCCACTTTTCCAAAAAGTCCTTCACTGGTTGTGATGGGTTATCTACAATGATCTGTTTGCGACGCAGAGCAAATGTACTTTGCATGAGTCTCTCTATCAGCCCAAGACTTCTTTCTGTCTTAGACACTTCCTCAACTATTTGCAATCTTTGTTGTTCCAAGCTTTCAGCACTCTCTCCTTTTGGAAAATTTGGTAGGTAGTTTACCTCAGCTCGACGAGCTCTTTTGATGTTGGAGTGGGGAGACTCCCTCTCTGGATTATTTTGGCTTCTCTTCCCCGAGTTAACAGCCACCTCTTGACAGCCAGATCTGCTGAGTTTTGTGCGAAAGTTGCCCATATTAAACTTTAAACTTGTCTTCCAGCCATACCATCCACATTGACTTCCTGGTTCTGTGAGGCAGGGGTGCTTCGAAATAAGAGCCTCAGCTGCTTTAGCTACTTCTTTGTCGCTGGGGTAAGCCTTAAAGCTGTGCATTGCCTTGGCCATATTTTCTAGAATGTCGTGTTTTTGGCCTTTAGTTAATTTTAAGAACTTTCCACTGTTTTGATAGGCCATATTTCCACCATTGAGGCTGTGCTCGACATCATAAGAAAATTGAGGAACTGGGAAGACATCAGGCCAACTCTGCAAGCGTCCTGGGGCATAAGGGAGTATTTCTGTGTGTGAAGTTGCAGCTGACCCAGCATCAGTCTCAGATCTGTGTACTTTCAATACAGCCTTCTCTGGCAGTTCTGAAATGTCTGTTAGAAAGCAGAGTTGCCCCCCAAAGTCTGGGTCTTCATATTGGGGGTTGAAATCAAAATCAAGACGAGGTCTGAATTTCTCTTTAATCACTGTAATCAACTCTTCTACTGTACTTGGGCGTGTAGAAAGGGTCATCTTGTGGGCGATGTCAGGAGCAATGTAAACTCTCAGTAAAAGTTTCTGGGATTCTGCCATCTAGGAGACAAAAACAACAAGGTAAAAGACAAGTTAAAAATATAGTTTCGAACAAGATGGACTGGACATGGATTTCCAAATAATGTAGAAATCTTACCTTATTGTAAAGGTAGAAATCGCTTTGGCATCAACAGCACTTTGCCCTCTATGCTGTAGGCAGAAAGGGGGGATGTGTCACTCAAATCTGTTATTGTTTTAACAGATATATCACCTAAACACAGATTAAAGGCTCTTAGGTGTTCAATATAATGGGACTTGTGCTCCCTGCATAGGAAGGCCACATGATCGTTCACAAGGAGGATTGACTCAGTTTTACAAAACTGAGGTAACCCTGCTTCAAAACCAGCAGGAAAATATTCCCCAGTAGAAATATTTGTCCCATCAATGGTGATTTGAGATGCACAGTATATAGTGTTACTATCAGTCTTCTGTTTAATATACTGTATTGCCACTTCAGGTAGTGTTGAAACTAAAACAGATGTCACAGCTGATGCCTGCAAATGTTTGAAGAACGCTGGCGCACTTAGATGGTAAGCCATCATATGCTGGTGTCTGCTTGCCAGTGTCTTCAGCACATTTTTAAAGTTCTGTGTATCGTGCACAACCCGTTTGAAGAAGCGGTGTTTGCCTTCAAAACGCATAAATGTACAAGAGGTCCAAAACATCTGATCAGCTCTGGATAATGTTCGACGTAGTGATGCTTTGGCCTAAGCTTAAAATCTGGAAATACTTCAAGAAGAATTTGCCTGTGGTCCCTAATTTTACTCTGTAAATATTGAATCATCTCTTCAGTAAATGTTGGAGACAGCACTAACTCCACAATGTCTTTCAATTCCATTAACACTGCCCATGCACTATCTCCCTCTGGTACAACACTGCCAACCATGAATGGAAGTAGCCGAAGTAATGCAGCATTTTCATGACCATTACCACCTATTGTCATTTTTGTGGTATACGTTTTGGAAATTGGCTTGGGTCTATCAACCTTATCTGTATGCTGATATGGAAATGATTCAATTTTATTGTTCAAATAATCAAGTGTGAAGTGTTTCAGACGAATCATTTTTTGAATGCATAAAGCCAACTCTACTGGCACAATACCTTCAAGGAGGTCATGGAGAATATCAGGAGGGAAACCAGTAATTGGATGAAAATACTGCAGCTTTTGTTTTAAGACACAGTCCCCTTTCACACCACAATTACTTTCCCCATTTCTACTGGAGACATTCTGGACATGCAGATCATGAGTTACCTTAGTTCTCAGACTGAATTCACCCTCAGCAACTTCATGCGATTGAAACTGGTCTTGAGTTGCCAGACAGAATCTGCACACATACTCTGAACGGAATGACTGTACAAAGCCTGCCAATCCGTGAGCTGCAAGATTATCTGATGCAACAAAAAGAACAGTGCCTTTAACAGATTGACCAAGAGACACAATGAACATACCATCTTGTTCTAATGTACATATGTCTTGCAATAAAGGGCCAAGCACACTCTCATAGCCACAGTTCTGGACATCAGGAACTTTACACAGCAAAGCTAGCTGTATCACATGCAAAGCTGATCGGTATTTGCTAGGTAGATCAGCAAGTACCCAGTACACCGAACAGAGTTTGTGTATTTTCCTCGAAGTACCTAATGGATTTGCAACTTCTATCTCATCGATGTAAATCAGCAGTGGCAATTTAAACTCCTCTGATGCTGATAACAGCTCATTTTCTTGAAAATACAAACCATCTCGATGATTTGTGTATTGACCGGATTGTGAAGGATGTAATTCTTTAATTCTGTCAAGTACATCAGTATGTTTAAACAACAACTGAATCATAGGCAGTATTGGGACATAAACAGCTGTGCGCCCAGGTGCTACAACATACTGAAACGGCATAACCATTGGGTAATTTCTCTCAATAAAGGTTTTTCGTCGCTTATTTGAGGACAATTCTGCTCCTTTAGTAGTTGCACTGACAAAAACATTACTGTTTATAACAACACTAACAATTTCATCAAGAGCAGCTTCACTCACAGTATAGCAATGTCTCTGTAATACGTCATTAACTGCTGCTCTCAGCAGCGGCCTTGACAAAGAAAACAGCTGACACAAATGTTCTACTATTTCCTGTGCAGATATGTCTGACACATGAAGTATAGCCTGCATCTTCAAAAACAGAGAGGCTAAATTGCGTTGTAGTTGCGCTTTTAATTGGCTTGTGTCACACTGTATATCAACAATATCCAAAATGTCTGCATTCTCAGACTGAGTAGGATCCTCAAATGGAGGCTCCGCAGCTGCAGAACAGCCATCATCTTCAGCAACTACATCTTCAAAAAGGTCCAAGCAAGCTGAACTAACATCTACTCCATGGGCCCTGGTTTTGTGTGAATTAAATGAGGAGTAAACGTTTGTCGTATACCTACAGTTTTTATATGGACATGTTACCATTTCATGACTTCTCAAATGCCCTCTTAAATGACCAAAGAGATTTTTTTCTGAAAAAGGTTGCTTGAACCCACATAAAGGACATGTGTACACCACCTGGATTTCTTGACATGCGTGCCTCTTATCCTTCTCATTGTGAAATCGTGATACATGAATTTTTAGTGCATTGAATGAAACAAATGTGCAAATGCAGGAGTCATAGAGACACGGTAAAGGGCTAACCTTTGAAAAATGGCTATGTTGCAAACCATAATGGCCAAGTAACTGTGCTCGGGTAAGTGAGGAGGAATCACATAACCTGCATTTCCAATCCATCATGAAAAATCATGACCATGACAATGACAAGACATGAGCAAACCCTGAGCTATGCCAACCTCTAAAATCAGTTGTTATCAGTTTTAAAATGCTGCATACTTTTAGTCTTTACATATGTATTTTCACCCCCAAATTCCAAATTGTAATTTTACTCACATATATGCTCTGGTCTCACAAGTTTTAACCTGTAGAGAAAATAAAAACACAAATTAATAGTGAGGCAGAGACATGTCAAAGTCATTCAACAATTTCAGAATTTATAACATTTGGCTTCCATTGCAGCTAATTTAATTTTAAGCATTGGATAAAAAACAAGTAATATTGAATGAAAGTGGTTTTAATCTATTTTTTTTCTGTTTCAATTTAGGTTCTGTAACCGAAAAGCTTCAATACAAGCAACTGCGATAACCAGCAGTACCACAAATTAATATCCGTGCAATGCGAGCATACATCAACTATGTCCCTAAATGGTTAAAATTTAGATCAATCACTCCACAAATAACATCAGGCCTAAAGTGTGCCTGATCATTTTAGGTCGTCTATTAGCTAAACGCAACAATAGTTTCAGTTTGATGACTATATTGTCACATTCTGATGCAGATTACTAGAATAACTTTTTAAAAAGTTTTAAGAAGTACTTACCAGATTATAGCCGCTAAACAAACCGCAGCAAACACAGAAACGATGACGATGATGAACGATACTGATTCCACAGAACCACTTTGAGGCAACGACTCCTGCATGACATAGCGGGCTTCCAAGTTCAAATCCGAGCGCTCAATTTCAAATGGGAATTATTTTTACTCCGTTATTTTTTACAGTCATTTGAGTAAAACATGAAATAAACGGACATGGAATGATATGTTGACTCTTTGTTGCGTTTTGTATAGTTTTACCTGGTATGGTATGTTATGTTTTTAAAAACATGCAAATAAAGTAAACCGAGTAGACTCTTCCTTTTCGTTGGCAGATTGGAACGCGATAAAGCCTCATTACTGCCACCAAGAGGCAAAAATGAGGCTTTGGTAATTCGTTTTACTTCGTTGTTATTTTTACAGGCATGAAATAAACGGACATATCATGATGGTCATGTTGACTAGTATGTTTTGGAGAGTTTTACCTACTATGTTTTAAAAATAGCAAATAAAGTGCACTGAGTACACTACAATTTAGATTCATGCATTTCCATTAATAGTAAAATTCCATCAAATTGAATTAAATAACCCATACATATTTTAATTGAATAACTGAACAATCCATCCCTAAGCAATTATTCAATTACAATATGTAAGGATCATTAAATTCAATTTGATACAATTTTACTATTGATTTTTGTATATCTATTAAAAAGGCTTTAAAATGTTTTTGAGTGTAGAGACTCTTCTTTGTTGAATTGGCAGATTGGAACGCAATAAAGCTCATTACCGCCACAAAGAGGTAAAAATAAGGCTATGGTAATAATATGACGTCATGTTTTACTTATTTTATTTAAGTTCCTGGAAGTTAAAACGCCCAAATCGTTGAACAAACTTAAAAGTTTTAAGTTGAATGAACTTTTTCACAGTTTTAAGTATAGTTTACTTATTTTTTATAAGTAGGTTATACTGTTCGGGATGTACATGTTACAGTGTACATGACACCCATGTCTGGTTCTTGCCAAAAAAGACGTGCTTATGATGTTTAATACACAGTGGCGGAGCCAGGATGTTTGTATGGGATGGCCAGGGAGGGTCAGCAACCAGTCTGGGGTAGCACAGAAATCTCCATTATTTCAATATAAAAATATGTTTGATTATAATGTACTGAACTGTTTAAGTACCTAAAACACAACTGAGCACAATTAATTACTACTTAACTACGATTGAGATATTTCTAAATTAGATCAAGCAATACTGGGTGAATATGACAATTTTTTTTATTATTCCTCACCTCCAGGTATTTTAATAAAGGGGCTCACTATAGCTTTATTGTTTCTTCAGCTTCTAGAAACTCCCAAATGCTTGCTCTCCAACATTGCATACTCCTGGATGAGGCATGTGTAGTGATGATAAAATTTGAAAAAGGCCGGTCAACAGTCATAAATGCCAGAATATAAAATGTTATGGATTTAAATGTTTTCATTTTTGCATGTTTTCTAGTATAAGTTCACTGTGCTCGAATTTATTTGTGCATTAAATTACAAATAAAAAAAATACATATCATCTTTGCCTTATATGGTAGGCTAATCTGGAATTGCAGAATATATTTTAGTATATGCATTTTGCAGTTTTAATCACTGTATACACATACATTTTGTATCGTATAGGTGTTTCATTGTTCCATGTTCATTTGTATTCTGCACATAAGGTTTAAATGCATAGTGAGTGAAAGTGACGTGACATTCAGCCAAGTATGGTGACCCATACTCAGAATTCGTGCTCTGCATTTAACCCATCCGAAGTGCACACACACACACACACACACACACTGTGAACACACACCCAGAGCAGTGGGCAGCCATTTATGCTGCGGCGCCCGGGGAGCAGTTGGGGGTTCAATGCCTTGCTCAAGGGCACCTAAGTCGTGGTATTGAAGGTGGAGAGAGAACTGTACATGCACTCCCCCCACCCCCAATTCCTGCCGGCCCGAGACTCAAACTCACAACCTTTCGATTGGGAGTCCGACTCTCTAACCATTAGGCCACGACTTCCCCGAAAAATATTTCAGAAAAAGGGTACAAGTCTTCTTCTCCATTTTTAGTGTACATCTGTGGCAGAATTACAGCACCACATGCTGGTCTGGCATGTATACTAACTACATCGTTTTGTGTTGGTTTTGTGTGGATGCAGATATCTCTTGAGACAAGGGGGAAAAAAAGATTGAATAGGGAAAGCTCTGACTTCGTGTGGATGTAGCATATTTATGAACAATTTTTGAGAGAAATAGGCCTTTTGTGTACTTAGAAAAAGTCTTAGATCTTTAAGTTCAGCTCATGAAAAATGGGGGCAAAAACAAAAGTGTTGCATTTGTAAATTTGTTCAGTGTATTTGTGACAAGCTGACACAAAGTTCAAATGATTTAATGTAAGTTTTCTTTAGTCTGATTTATTTTCAAGATCTGAGGTAAGATATCTAATGTTGTGTTTACTATGGCTATAAGGATCATGCAAAATAATATTCAAACACACATTAGACAGTTTTAAAATTGAATAAAGCATATAATCATTACCTGAGGTTCACTGTCATCACTGTCATATGTTGCATGTTGTTCCTGCTGCGATGTCGCAGAAAATAAATAAATTCTAAAATAGAATTGTCGCTTGTGGTGCACGTGTCGCTGTCGTGAGTGGTTGGGACAAAAACTACACAGAAAAGATACTTTTTATCGCGTTGCATCACGTCTAATATTTTAATCTGCACTTATGGAAAGTGGAGAGAAGAGATCCAGTCCTGAGATGAGCAGTATATGGTATATGTGCTTTTAGTTTTAGCTCAAGTATGGTTTTCAGGAATTCTAACTACACCTCTGGCGATGTTATAGTTTCTGTTACTGTTTTCAACAAGATTTTCTGCATATTTTCTTTGGCATTCTCAAATGACCTGCTGTTTAACATTTTACATAGACGGATGAACAGTAATAAGCATCAGAAGGAGGAAGAGAGAGACAGAAAGTACTGTCAGACAACTGGGAACTGACAACTGTATTGACAAATTGGAGATGAAGTATTGTTTTTCCAAGAGTTAAACTATAATCTAGGAAAGTCTAGTACCAGGACATGCAAGACTGCCAATGAGCTTTTTGTGAGAGAGAGATCTGAGATGAAGTAATAGAATAGTAAGAGACCCTTAATTCCTCAGATGGGAGAACATTGATTACCCTGAGCCGTGCAGCCTAAGTGCCTGATTATAAGAGTTTATTTTCTTCTAAGTAAGACTGCAGCTATAGGGCAATTACATTTTCTAAAACTTTTATGAGAAATAATAAAATAGCAAATAACAATAACAAATAACAAAAATTCCAGGGTCTGACTGAGGTTAATTAAGAGTTTGAGTCAGCAGCAATTTCAAGATAATATGAAAGAAGGCTGTATTGTTCACATAGGAAATGAGCTCTGTGATAGATGCTGAGCTGGAGTGCTGTAAGATCCTTACCTTCTTCACACAGGTTGAGTTTTGAAAGATTCATCCCATCATAGCCCTCCTCATAGAATGAGCTGTTATCCCTGTCCTCATTGGTGATCAGATACATTGCCTTGTTCTCCATTCAAAACCCACTGGCAAAATGACAAACAAAAAGGTACAAAACGTAGCTGATGAATTGAAAGACGGCAAGCTGTGACCAACAGTTTTATTAGTTACATTTATACAATTACCTTTACAATATTTAGTTAGATTTATACAGATTCTTAGATTTCAACAAATAATTTGGTAATATGTACACTTCAAGTGTACTGTTTAAATTTCTCATAAATAACAATAGCCTACAATGTAAATGGAAACAACTGGAAAGAGTTTATCAACATACACTTGTCATTAGCATTATCATTCGAACCCATCGCTGTTTTCTTTTCTCCTCTCTCTCGCTCCAGTTTTTCACAAGTTCATCAAACAACTGTGGTAAGGATACTTCATCAAGCACGGTGAGTAATGGCTTCTCCTGCTATTGTTATTTGCACCTCTTGCCACATGTACAGTTTATCTATCTCTGTCGCAGATGAGGGATTCACATGTGATAAATGCAGGGAAATAGTTAGGCTGACAGAGAAGATTTCAGAATTAGAGAAACGCATCCAAACTTTAATTGAGGACAGTAAGAATGTTAGGCTCTAGATACGGCTTTGGAATTCCTGTACAATGCTCGGTTCCGGCAACAGAGCCCCTGCAGCAGGGCAACTGGGTGACGGTGAGGCAGCGTAGTCGTGGGTCAAAACACCGCTCTTCTGTTCCGATCAAAACATTAAACAGGTTCTCCCCACTCAGTGATGCACCCACTGAGAAACCTGATGAAAGTGCTCTAGTTATTGGTGATTCTATTGTACGGAACGTGAATATAGAGACACCAGCCACCATAGTCAAATGTTTACCGGGAGCCAGAGCGCCTGACATCTTGGCAAATTTAAAAGTGCTGGCTAATGCTAAACGTAAATACAGTAAGATTGTTATTCATGCCGGCACTAATGATGTTTGACTTCGCCAGTCGGAGATCACCAAAAAACAAGTGTGAGCTTGCAAGCATGATGTCAGACACTGTAATATGCTCTGGTCCCCTCCCTGCTTACCGTGGTGACGAGATGCATAGCAGATTGTCATCACTCAATGGCTGGATGTCTAAGTGGTGCCCACAGAATAACATAAGTTTCATAGACAATTGGACAAGCTTTTGGGACAGACCTAACCTGTTGAAAAGAGATGGTCTTCATCCCTCCTGGGGTGGCACCACTCTTCTCTCTAGAAATATGGCAAATAGTCTTAGTGTTTATACTTGACTAAAGAGGGCCCAGGTAAGGAATCAGACAGAATGGCTAAACCGACCGTCTGCTAGCTGCCTCACATCACAGAGGTCAGTTAATTCTCAGCACATAGAGACTCTTTCACCTAGATATCACACTATAGAGACTGTGTCTGTTCCCCAAACTAGAAAATACAAAAAACGTCCAAACCAAGTTAAGATTAACAATTTAATTTGTTTTTAATAAAAAACAGATGCAATACGTATAAACAAATGCTAAAGCTTGGCTTATTGAATATCAGATCCCTTTCTATGAAAACACTTTTTGTAAATAATATGATCACTGATCATAATCTACATGTGCGGTTTGACAGAAACCTGGCTAAAACATGATGATTACATTATTTTAAATGAGTCAACCCCCCAAAATTACTGTTATAAACATGAGACGTGTCTTAAAGGCAAAGGGGGAGGAGTTACAAATGACCTGCTCTTATCATCTGATCGTGGTTGTATCGCTCTATAAGTTTTATTGGATCTTAGTGCTGCGTTTGACACAATTGACCACAACATTCTTTTGCATAGACTTGAACACTTTGTTGGCATTAATGGAAGTGCATTAGCATGGTTTAAATCGTACTTATATGACCGCCATCAGTTCATAGCAGTGAATGAAGATGTATCATATAGATCACAAGTGCAGTATGGAGTACCTCAAGGCTCAGTACTAGGGCCGCTACTCTTCACGCTTTATATGTTTCCCTTGGGAGATATCATTAGGAAACATGGTGTTGGCTTTCACTGTTATGCTGATGATACTCAGCTCTATATTTCTTCGCGGCCAGGTGAAACACACCAATTTGAAAAACTAATAGAGTGCATAGTCGATATAAAAAACTGAATGAAAAGTAATTTCTTACTGCTAAATTCTGAAAAAACAGAGGTGTTAATTATAGGACCTAAAAACTCTGCATGTAATAACCTAGAACACTGTCTAAGACTTGATGGTTGCTCTGTCAATTCTTCGTCACCAGTTAGGAACCTAGGTGTGCTATTTGATCGCAATCTTTTCTTAGAAAGCCACATTTCTAGCATTTGTAAAACTGCATTTTTCCATCTTAAAAATATATCTAAATTATGGCCTATGCTCTCAATGTCAAATGCAGAAATGTTAATCCATGCATTTATGACCTCAAGGTTAGATTATTTTAATGCTTTATTGTGTGGTTGTTCTGCACGCTTAGTAAACAAACTAAAGCTAGTCCAAAATGCAGCAGCAAGAGTTCTTACTAGAACCAGGAAGTATGACCATATTAGCCCGGTCCTGTCAACACTGCACTGGCTCCCTATCAAACATCGTATAGATTTGAAAATATTGCTTATTACTTATGAAGCCCTAAATGGTTTAGCACCTCAGTATTTGAATGAGCTCCTTTTACATTATAATCCTCTACGTCCGCTACGTTCTCAAAACTCATCCTTTTCCTATTTGGCGCCTAAACTCTGGAATAACCTACCTAACATTGTTCGGGAGGCAGACACACTCTTGCAGTTTAAATCTAGATTAAAGACCCATCTCTTTAACCTGGCTTACACATAACATACTAATATGCTTTTAATATCCAAATCCGTTAAAGGATTTTTAGGCTGCATTAATTATGTAAACCGGAACCGGGAACACTTCCCATAACAACCTTTGTACTTGCTACATCATTAGAAGAATGGCATCTACGCTATTATTAGTCTGTTTCTCTCTTATTCCGAGGTCACCGTAGCCACCAGATCCAGTCTGTATCCAGATCAGAGGGTCACCCGGATCCAGTACGTGTCCAGACCAGATGGTGGATCATCACCTAGAAAGGACCTCTACATCCCTGAAAGACAGCGGAGACCAGGACAACTAGAGCCCCAGATACAGATCCTCTGTAAAGACCTTGTCTCAGACGACCACCAGGACAAGACCACAAGAAACAGATGATTCTTCTGCACAATCTGACTTTGCTGCAGCCTGGAATTGAACTTCTGGTTTCCTCTGGTAAGAGGAGAACTGGCCCCCCAACTGAGCCTGGTTTCTCCCAAGGTTTTTTTCTCCATTCTGGCACTGATGGAGTTTCGGTTCCTTGCTGCCGTCGCCTCTGGCTTTCTTAGTTGGGGTCACTTCATCTACAGCGATATCATTGACTTGATTGCGAATAAATGCACAGACACTATTTAAACTGAACAGAGATGACATCACTGAATTCAATGATGAACTGCCTTTAACTGTCATTTTGCATTATTGACACACTGTTTTCCTAATGAATGTTTTTCAGCTGCTTTGACTCAATGTATTTTATTTAAAGCGCTATATAAATAAAGGTGACTTGACTTGACTTGACTTAACTACCAGACAAAAGTTTGGACACACTTTTTAATTTAATATAATAGTCAACAAAACCATGGTAAATACCCCTTAATATGTTTTCTTCTTTTGCTTTGATGACAGCTTTGCACACTTGTGACATTCTCTCAGTCAGCCTCATTGGGTACACTTTCAGGAACCTTGTGCTTCTTGGCCCAAGATTGTAGCTTGTCTTACGAAATAATGGTTTCTTTGCCACAATAGGGCCCTGAAGGCCTGACTCATACAGTCTCCCCTGAACAGTGGAGAATTATGTCTGTCTCTTTAACTATCACAATCATTTATGTGTGCTGTAATCTCAGGTGCTGTCAACAGGTGGTATCTGAGGTTGGTAGTTCTAATAAACTTATCCTGTGCAACAGAGGTAGCTCTTGGTCACCCTTTCCTGGGTCGCTCCTCATGAGAACAAGGGTGCTTCTCAATATCCCTCCTCGTCTCTTCGCTCCTCCGTCCTCCATCTTATGACCCGGAAACCGATCGAGCACAGCCATCTTGAAGGACATCTCAATTCTCTAATTGCACCATTAGGAGGCGAGGATCGAGGAGGGAGGAGGCTTCATGAGGAGCGATGAGCGAGGATACACAGGTGTATCCAATGCGGAAGTCTTTTATCGACTTAACGTGAAGCACTTATAAATTCTCCTCCCCCTTCACATCTGTTGTAATAATTTTTATTTATATTTTACCTTTCCACTTCAAATAAACCATGCATGTCATATATTTCAAACAGGGCATCTTGCTTTATTAATATTTATTATGAATGTCTTAATTAACAAACTTTAACAACAAAAGGGCAGATCCCTTTAAACACAGCTGATGAGACTTTGAAGTAACGCTGAAGGGAGTGAGGATAAATCATTTCACATGATTCAAGTCCTCCATCCTCACGTCTTTTCCTTGCGTCCTTCCCCTCGCATCCTGAAGAGGTGGAGATAAGACATGAGGAAAGGAAACGAGGATGCACAAATAAGAATTGAGAAGCACCCCAAGTTTCATCATAGCATTTGATGGCGACTGAACTTGAGATTTTCTTTGAGAAGTTCTTGAGATTTTTTTGGATTGACTGACCTTTGTATCTTATAGTAATGATGGGCTTCCTTTTCTAGTTTCTTAACTGAGTGTTTCTTGCCATAATATGAATTTGTACAGTAGTTGTAGTAGCACTAATAGGGCTATTGACTCTGTAACCACTCTTACCCTGCTCAAGAAAACTGATGGTCTAAGGCACATTAAGAAGGCATGAAATGTCACAAATGAACACTTTTCAAGGCACACCTGTGAAGTGAAAACCATTCCAGAAGACAACTCTGCAAATCTGATGAGAGAATGCCATGACTCTGCCAAGCTGTTATAAAAGCTAAATGTAGCAACTTTGGATGATCTTAAATATAAAACTGGGCCGTTATACTATTTTTTTTTTTTACTTCATAGATCCATACATATTCTTTCACATTTTGGATGACTTCAGTATTAATATACAGAGTAAAATCCAGTGTTAAATTAATTAAATTGAAAACTATATATTTTTTAAACCGGGACCCAGAGCGGATAAATTTGAAAACGCCGCCTTTGTGTTTTCGTGTGGACAGCGAATCTGTATATTTTCTGAAACAATGATGCCATTAACCCATGTCTCGCCCCTAATCAGACATCTCTATGTCACGTATAGGGCTGCAACTAACGATTATTTTAATAATCGATTAATCTGTCGATTATTTTTTTGATTAATCGATGAATCGGATAAAAAACAAAAAACAAGAAAAGCATTCATTTCAAACTCTTTATTCAAAAACAGAACTAAAATCTTTAGAAAGTGCACAAACATGTTGCTCCTTGAACATCCCTGAGTTGTTATAATAATAATAAAATAAAATAAAAATGGACTAACACTAAAAACATACACATGTATGCCTTATATCTGCCAAATATATAGACTTTAGTTTTTTTTATAAAGTGCCACCTGAGCTGCCAGAACAATAAATAATTTATAAAAAATAAAGAACAATACAAATCAGAAAATTTAACAGGATTTGTTTGAATGTCAGAACTTGTTCTCTACACTACACTGCAGATGCACACACACACACACACACACACACACACACACACACACACACACACACACACTTACTCTCTCTCACTCCCTTTGTTCAGACACTTTGCATTGCAATGCAAAAATGTGAGCATGTCCAAATGCTCCAGGCTCAGGCAAAAATCACTGTGTTTGGTGCTCCATCTGAGAAAGCAGTCTCCCTTTTCCATCTCTCCTGCAACTGCTGCACCGCAGTGAGTTGGAAAGCCCGCAGCGGGGCTGACTCGTAGACAGCACTCTGGGTGGACTTCAACAGCCCCTTCACAAGTGGAGGTATTGCAGATATTGTTGCATATTTCTGTCCACTCATGAACACAGTGACACATTCAAAAGGTTTGAGCACTGTTGAAAGCTCTTCCAGCAGGCTCCACTGGTCTGGTTTCAGATCCAGGTACCTTTTGCCTCTCTGTGTGACAGAGCTGTCGGACAGTGTTGCTGTTACAGGCCACCTTTGCTCAAGCAGTCGACTTATCATATAGAATGTGCTATTCCACCTTGTGCTTATGTCTTGAACAAGGCTGTGCTCTGGTGTGGCCATTTGTTGTTGTTTCTCTCTGAGTTTACTGCTGGCTAGCTCGCTTTTCTTAAAATGTTCTACCAGACATCTTGCAGCCCCGACAGCTTTTTCAATGCTTGGATGCTTCAACGCAGTATTGATCACAAGTTGCAAAGTATGGCCAGTGCAACGGACAGAGGACCACCCATGCTTCTCCTCCAGGATATTTGCTGCAGCCACGATATTAGCACCATTGTCATGGACTATGGCAATGATTTTGCTAGGAGGAATTTCAAATCTGGCCACTACCTGCTCCAACCACTCTGCAATGTTAGATGCAGTATGTCTGTCATGCAGTGGCATGGTGGTGAGGCAGAATGACTGCATGTCCCAGTCATCTGTGATGTAGTGGCATGTAATGCCAAGGTAGGCTTCAGTTGCTACACTTGTCCATACATCAGTGGTGAGAGCAAGTTTGCTGTTGTTGGTGTTTATTGCAGTTTTCACTTCTTTGAATGTCTCTTCATATTTTCTCTCCATGAGCTTTGTGAAGTGAGTCCTGGAGGGCAGAGTGTAACCAGGGTTCAAGGTGTGGATCATTTTAGTGAAGCCATCATCTTCAACCATTGACAGAGGCCTCATGTCAGTGACGAGCATGTTGAGGATACTATCCGTCAAGATAGCGGCTTGCTGTGGTGTACATGATGCATTTCCCATCAAGAAGCCTCTCATGGTTTGCTGTTTTTTTCTGGAATCAAAAAGATAGTATGAGTATGTGTAATAGCAAAATTTTTACATCAACTAAATACATACTTACATACATACATGCATACCTAACCCAAAGAGCAATTACAGACAAGACACACACAAACACACACTCCCTCTCTCTCTCTCCCTCTCTCTCTCTCTCGAGTTCACTTGAAGCTTAGTCATTAAATTATTACCATCATTGTAGTAAGTGCAAGGTTCATTTATACACCACATTTAAACACAGCTTAAGATGACCAAGTGCTATAAAAGAACTTTAAAATTAGATTAAAAAGTACAACACACACAAATATATTTGTCATTAATAACCTATTTGGGACAAAGCACAGAATATACACTGTAAAAAATGCTTTTCTAATTTAGTAGTTTTGTCCTGTTCAGTCCAAATATCAAAAAAATCTTAAATCAAGATTTTTCATTCTTTTACTAGACACATGAAATAGCATAAGAAATTGTTTTGTTTTCTGAAAAACAACACCTCAAAATTAAGTGATTGTTAGTTTAAAACAAGCTAAATTATCTGCCAATGGGGTAAGAAAAATAATCTTAATGATATATAATCAAAAACTGAAGTTTTAAGCATCACTTAATTTTCTCATGCCATTTTTCTTGTCTAGTTATCTTGATTTAAGATTTTTTTTATATTTGGACTGGAAACGAGACAAAATTACTAAGTAAGAAAAGCTTTTATTGCAGTGTAGCTATACATGACAACAGATTGAAAAATGAATGGTCCAAAAAAGGCGAGTGAATAAAAACATGTCTTTAGTCTTGCAATGCAAAGTGCAAAGTAATTATACCACCCCTGCTTTACTACTCTTATTAACGAGCTAACGCTAACTTGTCATGCTTGTCAAGCTGGATAACGAGTATAAACACCAGCGGCAGGGACATTACGTTCCTCACGTCAATACGGAACAAAAGTAGGATTCTGTAGTGACTTACCCTGCTGTTGAACTCCCTTCCTCCTCATCAAAGACTCCAACATGTTTGCGTTTCAGGTGCTGGATCATTGCCGTGGTGCTCCCGTGCCATGCCATGTCGCTTTTGCATATTTTGCAGTTAACACACTTTTTCTGTTTATTTAGTGTGAAATGCTCCCACACCTTGGATGACTTGGGGCGCACGGATTTCTCTGCCTCCGCCATGTATCTTTCCTCTACCTCTGCTCATTTTTTTTTTTTTTTTGCTCCGCCCTGTCTATGAGGCGCCGAACTCTGCTAGCACTAGCATCAGTGCGCGAGAGAGACCGAGTGTGTTCATTCCGCTCCGCGATCAACTAAAGTTTTTATTTTTACATAATAATCAAACGTCTCTGCGTCGCGCGACACAACGAATCGATTATGAAATTCGTTGCCAACTCTTTTAGTAATCGATTTTAATCGATTTAATCGATTCGTTGTTGCAGCCCTAGTCACGTAACAGCAACAAAAACATGAACACACACTGAATGATTGTCTTTATTAACTAATATTAACACACATTAATAAATGTATTGTTCCATGTTCGTTTGTGTACCACGCGCAAGGTTTATATGCATAGTTTATGTCTTCTTCTCCGTTTTTAGTGTATCTCTGCGGCAGAATTACAGTGCCATGTGCTGGTCTGGTATGTATACTACATCGTTTTGTGCTTTCGTGTGGACGCAGATATTTCTTGAGACAAGAAAAAAAAAGATTGGATAGGGAAAGCTCTGGCTTTGTGTGGACGTAGCCTAAGACAACATTAAATCTCTAAAGATCTCAGCAGAAGACAATGAATCATCTCCACAAACAGCATCACCAACCTCACACATTATTAAACAGTTTGAATTTCTGTTTGTCATCTGGCAAAAAATTAAGTATTAAGAATTAACAGAGATTTAGATGCATTGCAACATTAATAAATTATGCAGCTGCATTTTTATTTTTGTCATTTTAATATAACTGCAACAACGTCGAAAGCATAAATGCACTACAGTTTTGGACAAATTGCAATAATAGACTCCGATACATGACTTTATCATAAAATCCTTGTCATCACATATGTGTTTAATACACTAAGGCCCGGTTTCACAGACAGGGCTTAGACTAAGCCAGGATTAGACCATAGATCAATTAGGACATTTAAGTAATTTTTATAAACATGCTTAGAAAAAAACATTACCGATGTGCATCTTAAAACTAAAAAGGCACTGATATATTTTTAAGATCAGTCAGTGCAAGTTTATTTCAGTGGAAACAGCTCAGACTTACATTTTAGTCTAGGACTAGTCTTAAGCCCTGTCTGTGAAACCAGGGGTATATAGAGACAGCCAAAGAGAAACTTAAATTTAAAAAGTCAAGTGTCAAGATGCAGCTGAAGTAACCACTATTCACAAAAATTGTAAGAAAAAAAAATTATTAATTCTCAATAAACAACTTCTGTTTTAGATAATCTAACTGGTTAGTAATGCATGAAGTTGGTGATGCTGTTTGTGGAGTTGTTTAATCATCTTCTGCTGAGATCTTGAGAGATTTAATGTCTTCTTTTATTTCAGTTGATTTCATCTAAGGCTGTGGCTGAAGTCTACGGAGCCCCGCACATGACATGCAGGAAAAAATAGTGGGCTAAATCGTGTGCACGATTTACTAATTCGTTCCCTCAATGTACTAAAATGTGCACACGATTACTATTGCGTTCCCTCAGTTTACTATTTCGTTCACTCGATTTATAAATTGTGCACACGATTTGCCAATTAGTTCCCTCGATTTGCTAAATCGTGCGCACAATTTAGCAAATCGACGGAACACAATCGTGTGCACATTTTAGTACATTGAGGCACTGAATTATTAAATCGTGCGCACAATTTATTAATTATTTTCTTGCATGTCATGTGCAGGGCTCTGTAGAAGTCAGTTGTAGTTCTTTTCTGTCTTTTCTTCAGTGATTCTGCTTGTTAACAGCAGGTGTTCATCACTAATGCTCAATCATCACTTTATTAATCACTTAATTATCTCATTAACTTTAACACAGCTTCAGTGTTAATCTAACGCTCTTTTAGAGTGGGACCATATATAAGGGTTATTCAAATCTTGCCCTGGAGGGCCAATGCGGTGCAGAGTTTGGCTCCAGCCCTGATCAGAGTCACCTGCCTGTGATTTTCTAATGATCTCAAAACCATTGATTAGCATGCTCAGGTGTGTTTGACTGGAGTTGGAGCCAAACTCTGCACAGCATTGGCCCTCCAGGGAAAGATTTGAATAGCCCTGCCATATATGCTTTGAGCAGTGTTAATTTAACACTCTGAAATTTACTGTGTACAATGCTGAAAAAAATCTAATTGTAAACAAACCGCAAAAGAATGTGTATCTGAACTTCTGACTGCAGTGTAAGTACACAATCACATGTAAAGGAGCATCTGAATTTGGTTTCATATAAAATTATACATACTATATAATGATAATTAAAACTTAAAATAATAATAATAATAAATACCACTGTGTGAGAAGCACAGCAGGATGAAAACATTTCTAATTACTAACCCAGGGCTGAATATTTAAGCATCATAAACCAGAACTGTTTGCGGTGTAAGTCTGCTTTGATGTAAATATCATACCTAAAACAGAAATCTTTTAAATAGTATTGTCTCTGCAATTCTTAAACTGTGGGCTTCCAGACAGTAAATGCATTTTCCTGGATAAGTTAACTTCAAAATGTATAAATTATTATTATTTTACGCTATTTATTTAGACTACTAGTTTATCTACAGAGGCAGCAACCAATGAGTACAAGGTTTCTCTTGGATGTTTAATAAGGAAATATATAATAAGGAAATCCACTGAAGAGGTCACTAAAACTTTTTATATTAAACAATTATGAGTGCGGTCTCCATCTCATATGAGTGTACACCATTCAGATGAATCTTCACAATAATATCACTTACTTTTAAATGTGTAAAGCCTTTTGAAATTAGCATCAATCTACAGAATACATATTTACTCTAGTGTTTTAAAAGGTATTAGGTTTATAAGGCTGTATGGTAGGCCAATAATTATATTCTTTACAAACCCATCTGATCACCCCAAATTTCTAAATCAATAACCAATATTATTAAATATTGACACTAGTAATTGATTATTTTCTAAATTGACATTAAAGATCGATCAATCATTGAAAATCAAAAAGACCCATTATTGGCTTTCTTCTGTAATGATGAAAAACAGAATTATACAAATACAATTATTCACTGTGTTTTTCTTATAAAAATACTTAAATATAAACTGCAAAGTTAGACTACATGTGTGATGTATGATAATTGATAACATTTAAACTAATAACAGACATGAACCCACATGACATCCAACATGATAAAAAAAAATCAGGGCGCTAACAAAAATGAAAACAATGTAATTTAAAAAAATAAAGAAAAGTTTATACGTGTTCAATACTAATTGCTCATAGTGTCCTTCATTTGTAAGGACACATGCTAAAAGAATATTACTTTTTTAAAGTAATGTTTTACTTTATTACTGCTGTTAAATTTGTCTTTATTTTAGGTGTGTGAAGTAGGGCTGTAGCTATCGAATATTTTAGTAATCGAGTATTCTACCAAAAAATCGGATAAAATGTGTTTTTGCTTAAAGTGCAATATTAATTATGCAAGAGAAAATAAGACTCCTGGGTCTCTTACAATGAACAAGTAAGTTTCCTTTTTTAGAAAAAAATATTTTTTCATTTTAAATGCATAAAATGCAATGCATACATCAAAAATAAACATTTAATTATTACCCATTGTTTCTCTGTCTGTACTTGTACTGTGAACAATGACAATAAAGTTGACAGATGAATTAAGTGCATTTAAGTGCCATTCAGTTGGGGTTTTAAATAAAGCATTTTCTGATGCACATTAAACACATAAAACATTAATTTAATTTATCTTTTAATTATTAAAAATTAAGCAAACTTAACTTTTTGGTAAACAAAGGGGATTAACTATTAAAAATAAAACGTGAAAGAAATGTTGTGTAATTAAACCTTAAAAAACGGACTTTTATTTTGACGGGTTGACGTACCTTTACAGTTCTGTGTATGTGATGTGATGCTAGTTTTAATCAAATCAAACGGTCAAATGCTCATGAAGTGACTGTCAGAGCAGTTCTGGAGATGTTGTTCATGTGTTCACGTCTTATTTAGTGAGACAGCAGACGCTGAAATCACCGGAGCGTCACGCGTGCTTCAGTGTGTTTAATAAAGGAAGACGCGCTTCTGCTCCATTCATTAACACAGACACGCAGAACATGCAGGATTCATATTTAAATAGACTGTTCCGGCTTAATATTTACAGATATTAGTCCATATCGTGATTTGATGTAAGTGCAATGACCTATTTTTGATTATTTCATTCAAAATTTGGCAAATCCCATGCCATTCCACGTTAAACTGTAAAATCCTTTTTCATGACTGGATTCTGCGATTCCCTCCGCGTTTTCTGCATCGTGGAAATCATAGGGTCCTAGTTGTGGTATGCCAGCTCTATCTTGCACTGGACACACGCCACGATGTTCTCTTTACGTTTGCCCGCGCCCTCAAATCAAAACACTGCTGACTCCTTGCAGAATGAGATTTCAGACTCCGCGCTTGTGTCTCTTTCCGCTTTGTGGGTGACGTAAACGCGTTGTGTCACATTAAAAAGCATTGCGAAAGAACCTGACGTGAGATTTAAAATAAATTAAAAGAGGCTTTTAATTGTAAAATTAAATTGTAAAATTCCTCTGCCTCGATCATTTTTTGTAATCGAGTAACTCGAGTTACTCGAGGAATCGTTTCAGCCCTAGTGTAAAGTTATCTAGCATGACAAGCATAAAATATTTTCCTGAATTGCAGGATATTAAATATTTGCATTAATCCTTAAAGACTATATAGTTGAGTCATTAAATGCATTCTTAATAAGTTATACTTAGTTTTATATTTAGCATTTGTTTATAGCAGGGATAGGCAACGTTGGTCCTGGAGTGAGTTTATCTCTAAACCTAATCAAACACACCTGAACGAGCTAATCAAGGTCTTCAGAACCCTTGCAATGGGCTTAACTGGAACGTCCTAAGCCCTTGAACACTTTAAATCCACTATATAGTTGGTTAATTGTTTACTTTTTCCCCTTACAAATTTGTTTGGTGCAGTATTCTATATGTAAATAGGTATGTCTGGGCTGTTATAAAAGTAAAAAAAAAAAAAAGTCATAATCTTGTTGCATTGTGATCTATGGAGCGGCCTGAAGTGTGCATATGAAGCAGACTCGCTCCCTCTGTAAAAATCGATGGGTCGAGGGTTTATCCATATTAACTTAATTCGTCCAGTTTGCGACATGGAACACACTTCAAAATGGCAGCAGCGATATTCCCCTAAATGCTTACAGAAGTGTGTGTGTGTGTGTGTGTGTGTTTAGAAGTGGAGTGGAGTTTTTTTCAAGGTGGAACTCTGCAGGACATAGGCACTCCAGGATCGACATTGCCTATTCCTGGTTTAGAGCATCAAAATGAGCATGCCTTCACTGATCCTTAAAGGAAATATATACAAAAGAACATATTGTTGATTAAACATGATCACAATCTTAATTTATACAGTGCATGTTGTAACATTATAATATAGTTAAAAATGGGTCTATTCTCCATCACTGCAATGCTGGCACATTGTTACTATGAGAAGAAAGCTCAAACAAAAGAAAAGTTTGACAAATACACTTCTGCTTGTATTGCCATTGTAACCACTGTCTACTTGCAAAACAAACAGAGGCCAGTTTGAAAATGTCATTAAAAAGCACTCTATCTGGTCTCTCTGATTATACAAGTGCACACTGACAGTTTGGCACAAAGTGTGGACAGCGCTGTGAGCTCATGTGGCTGCTATGCAACTCCGATTACTGTAAATCTACTGGATAATGGAGACCGGGGAAAAAAAGGGCCAACCTCACTGCTCTGCAAACCTCCTTTTCTCTCTCTTTTCCCACATCTGTCTCTAATATTTGTCTTTGTTTTTTTTTTTGTTTTTTTTGACTGTCTTACATGAGAAGTTGCATATCTTTGTTGCAGCATTCTGTTTCAAAACTAAAGTAAAATAGCAATAGTCATCATCATCACAGTGACTTCTGAGACAGGACAGGTTCATTCGTAATGCTGATAAAGGACCCCACTTAGCCATGTCATAAGATAGGAACATTCTGGGCGATCAATATTGGTGCACTGGGGTTATTTAGATTGGCCTATGTTTTGCTCATTCTACACGTTTTCCGCTATGCAATGTTACATTCTACATTCATGGCATTGCATTGCTAAAATCTGCAATTATGATCCAAGTTAAATCAATGTTTTTTGGGGATTTTTCTACATGTGTATGTATGCATGTATGTGCACCTTACTGTATTATGTATTCGCTAAAAAGGCACGGTAAAGTTAGTTTTAGGTTTGATATTCGCTAAATGAAAATATTTAACCAACATGTCGCTACAGACAATATCTCCCTTTATGTACAGTACACACAAGCTATTTTCGTTAAAGAATTTCTATAATTCATCAAGGTTTTTTTTTTTTTTTTTCAAAGGTTGTAGGACATTTGTAGTTACAAGACTGACTTACTACAGGTGAAATTTTGCCAATATCTCCCTTACAGTATGTACAGTACATAATTATTCTTAGAAAACAATTACTTTAACCATAAGGCTATTTTTATGTTCCAAAGGTTGTAGTACATTTAAAGTTACAAGACTGACTTACTACGGGTGAAAGTTTGCCAATATCTCCCTTACTGTATCTACAGTACATAATTAATCCAGTAAAACAATTACTGTAATTGACCTAAAGGGTGTTTTTATGTTCCAAATGTTGTAGTACATTACTAGTTACAAAACTAACTTACTACAGGTGAAATTTTGCCAATATACCCCTTACTGTATGTACAGTACATAATCTTCAAAAACAATTACTGTAATTGACCAAAAGGGTTTTTTCATGTTCCAAAGGTTGTAGTATGTTTGTAGTTACAAGGCTGACTTACTACAGGTGAAATTATGCCAATATCAACCTTACTGTACATACAGTACGTAATATTAGAAAACAATTACTGTAAAAAAAAAAAATTCGCCTTAAGGGTTTTTTATGTTCCAAAGGTTGCATTACAAACCTTGTGGCCAGACTGACTTAATACAGGTGACATTTTGCCAAAATCCCCCTAAATGTACATACAGTACTTAATTATTTCAATGAAACAATTACTGTAATCCAACAAATGGGTTTTTTATGTTCCAGAGGTTGTAGTACATTCATAGCAGTGATGCGCGGGTTGAACCAAAATGAGCGGGTGCCAATCAAACTGTTCACTGTTGCACGAACGCCTCCTCAACAATCTCAAATTGTAGAGCACACGCGCTGTTCGGTCAGGTTAAGCAGCCATGGCCAGTGTGGCCACGAAAAAGAGAAGATACACTTTTAATAGCGAATAAACCGCAACATACTCTTGGTTAAGACTTGTAGATGGCAAAGCAAAGAGAGCTTTTTGCATTTTATTCAAAAGGAGTTTTTCTGTGGGACATGGTGGAGAATATGACGTGAAGCGAAATGGTGCATGTGAGTAGCCTACCACAGAAAAAAGCAAGTCATCAAGAAACATGCAAATCAGTGCAATCATTTTTCAATAAACCAAATGACCCACAGGCTGACAAAGTTTTGGCAGCAGACGTGACGAGCATTTATCTTGCCGTACATCACACACATTCAAATCGCTTGAATGCAGTAACAAGTTAGCCCCAGTAACTTTTATAGATTCTGAAATAGCTAAATGCTCTGCATTTATATAGCACTTTCAACAGACCCCGTGGCCATCCAAAGCACTTTACAAGTTGCCTCACATTCACCCATTCATACACTGACTGCGGTGTCAGCCATTCAAGGCACCATCCAGCTCATCAGGAGCAGCTGGAGTTAGATGTCTTGCTCAAGGACACCTCGACACTTGGTCAGGTGGAGCTGGGGATTGAACCACCAACCTTCTGGTTTGTAGACAATCTACATGAACCACGGAGCCACTGCCGCCCATAAGCTAAGAAAAAAGCTGTAGAAACTTTGGGTGATATTTTGGGTCAGGTAGTGTCTTAATCTTTTAGTCGGTGGGTTTTAAAAGAAATATAGGCAATATATATCATCAAGTTTGAAATTTCTATTTTAAACGAACATATTCAAACCAAAATAAATAGGCTACTCTCTGATTAAGTAATCCATATGAAATGTGCATTTCTCTCTCGAGTTCATGTCGAGTCCACATCGTCAACTTCATCTTAGCAGCGACACAGAAACACCAGTTTACCAAACAATTAAATGTCTCCTTACCGTAAATTACCGTAAATCACCAAGAGTTTTTTTTTTTCATGTTTCAAAGGCTGTAGTATATTCCTAGTTGCAAGACTGACTTACTACAGGTGAGACTTTGTCAATATCTCCATTACTGTACAAACAGTGCATAATTATTCTTAGAAAAAAATACTGACATTTACCAAGTGTTTTTTTCCAAAGGTTGCTGTACATTCGTAGTGACCAGACTGACTTACTAAAGGTTACATTTTCACAATAACACATTTACTGCTTGTACAGCACACAAATATTTTCAATAAAAAAAATTCACCTAATTCACTTTTTTCATGTTCTAAAGCTTGTAGTACGCTCCTTGTTGTTGTTTTTTTTTATTCTAAAACAGATTATTTATATTTATATTCATATTTATTCATTTATTATTTATTTATTTGTGTGTCGTGGCAAAAGTTTTGAGAATTACATAAATATTGGAAATTGGAAAAGTTGCTGCTTAAGTTTTTATAATAGCAATTTGCATATACTCCAGAATGTTATGAAGAGTGATCAGATGAATTGCATAGTCCTTCTTTGCCATGAAAATAAACTTAATCCCAAAAAAACCTTTCCACTGCATTTAATTGCTGTCATTAAAGGACCTGCTGAGATCATTTCAGTAATCGTCTTGTTAACTCAGGTGAGAATGTTGACGAGCACAAGGCTGGAGATCATTATGTCAGGCTGATTGGGTTAGAATGGCAGACTTGACATGTTAAAAGGAGGGTGATGCTTGAAATCATTGTTCTTCCATTGTTAACCATGGTGACCTGCAAAGAAACGCGTGCAGCCATCATTGCGTTGCATAAAAATGGCTTCACAGGCAAGGATATTGTGGCTACTAAGATTGCACCTAAATCAACAATTTATAGGATCATCAAGAACTTCAAGGAAAGAGGTTCAATTCTTGTAAAGAAGGCTTCAGGGCGTCCAAGAAAGTCCAGCAAGCGCCAGGATCGTCTCCTAAAAGAGGATTCAGCTGCGGGATCGGAGTGCCACCAGTGCAGAGCTTGCTCAGGAATGGCAGCAGGCAGGTGTGAGCACATCTGCACGCACAGTGAGGCCAAGACTTTTGGAAGATGGCCTGGTGTCAAGAAGGGCAGCAAAGAAGCCACTTCTCTCCAAAAAAAACATCAGGGACAGATTGATCTTCTGCAGAAAGTATAGTGAATGGACTGCTGAGGACTGGGGCAAAGTCATATTCTCAGATGAAGCCCCTTTCCGATTGTTTGGGGCATCTGGAAAAAGGCTTGTCCGGAGAAGAAAAGGTGAGCGCTACCATCAGTCCTGTGTCATGCCAACAGTAAAGCATCCTGACACCATTCATGTGTGGGGTTGCTTCTCATCCAAGGGAGTGGGCTCACTCACAATTCTGCCCAAAAACACAGCCATGAATAATGAATGGTACCAAAACACCCTCCAACAGCAACTTCTTCCAACAATCCAACAACAGTTTGGTGAAGAACAATGCATTTTCCAGCACGATGGAGCACCGTGCCATAAGGCAAAAGTGATAACTAAGTGGCTCGGGGACCAGAATGTTGAAATTTTGGGTCCATGGCGTGGAAACTCCCCAGATCTTAATCCCATTGAGAACTTGTGGTCAATCCTCAAGAGGCGGGTGGACAAACAAAAACCCACTAATTCTGACAAACTCCAAGAAGTGATTATGAAAGAATGGGTTGCTATCAGTCAGGATTTGGTCCAGAAGTTGATTGAGAGCATGCCCAGTCGAATTGCAGAGGTCCTGAAAAAGAAGGGCCAACACTGCAAATACTGACTCTTTGCATAAATGTCATGTAATTGTCGATAAAAGCCTTTGAAACGTATGAAGTGCTTGTAATTATATTTCAGTACATCACAGAAACAACTGAAACAAAGATCTAAAAGCAGTTTAGCAGCAAACTTTTTGAAAACTAATATTTATGTAATTCTCAAAACTTTTGGCCACGACTGTACTGGTATATATGGATTATGAGAACACAAATGTGTATAATGTCATGGGTACTACAACATAAACATGGGTTATGAGGACACTTCCTGTGTCCCAGTAAAACAAAAGGCTTAAAAAAAACTAACAAAACAGTGTTTTCTGAAATTCAAAAGTTGCCATTAGTTTTCTGTGAGGGTTATCCCATCCAAAGTGCACACACACACACAGCAGTGAACACACACCCGGAGCAGTGGGCAGCCATTTATGCTGCAGCGCCTGGGGAGCAGTTGGGGTTCGGTGCCTTGCTCAAGGGCACCTAAGTCGTGGTATTGCTGGCCCGAGACTCAAGCCCACAACCCTAGGGTTAGGAGTCAAACTCTCTAACCACTAGGCCACGACTTCCTAACTTCCCTATAGGTGTAGTGTTGGTGTAGGGTGATGGAAAATTGTTTATTAAGTATAAAAACTATTACACCTATGGAGAGTCCCCGCAAACCACAAATTGTTTTCAAAGAATAATTATCTACTGTGCGTACAGTAAGATAGAAATTGGCAATTTCACCTACAGTAAATCAATCTATTAACTACAAATGTACAACAGCCTTTGGAACATGAAAAAACTCTTTTTGGTGAACTACAGTATTTTTTTCTTAAGAATTGTACTGTATGTACAGTAAGGAAGAAATTGGCAAAATCACACCTGTAGGAAGTCAATATGGTAACTACAAATATACTACAGCCTTTGGAACATGATAAAATCCTTTTGGTCAATTACAGTAATGGTTTTTGAAGATTATGTACTGCATGTACAGTAAGGCTGATATTTGCAACCTTGCACTTGTAGTAAGTCAGTCTTGTAACTACAAACATACTACAACCTTTGGAACATAAAAAACCCTTATGGTGAATTATGGTAATTTTTTAAAGAAAATAGCTTGTGTGTACTGTACATACAGTAAGGGAGATATTGTCTGTAGACGACATGTTGGTTAAATATTTTCTGTTAGTTTCTGTTAGAAGGCATTTACTGTGGCGTTTGAAACATAATTTGTATTAATTATTGGGCTTCGTTTTGTACAGAGAAGTAGATTTGCAGACGGTCCCTAAAGCAAGCCTAGGCGAATATCCTGCGAATATCAAACATAAAACTAACTTTACCGCGCTAAGAAAAAAGGGTGACATCTCTGCAAACAATAGTTGTATCTCAAACGACTAACACTTGCAATATTAAAAATATAATATAGATTTAGATCCCAAATACATAACATCTCCCCCATATACCATCTTAGTTCCTTAAATCGCGCAAGAGACGAAAAGCGGTGACATTCCAATAGCAGACAAATGCAAACATTTCTGCAGAATTGCACAGATTATCTATTATTTACTTCACATAAAACGTGCACTAACAGAAAATACAGAACCTGTTTTTATCGCAAGGTTGGGTCACGAAACAGAAAGACAACTCCACAATAACGCGCATAGAAACCGAAGACGTCTACAGAACGTACATAAAACATTTGATCTGTCAACTCTGAGCGACATCACATCAGCAGAAGAAACAAGCCGCTTGTGTTATTACCGGAGTGCAGTTGGAGGAGAGCCGCAGGTTCTCGAGCTGATGCTCACTGAAGGAGAGCCGCGCAAAGATCCGCGAGTTAAACTTCAGGCTTCGGTTTTATTGCCGTGCTTAAGGATATTAGATCTGCGCAACGTTTTTCTCTGTGTTCTGTGTACAGAGCAAATATATTCTTGCCTCAATCCATCGTCTAGGGTCCTGTGCGCTGAGGAAGGTGTCCAATTTCATGTGACTCCCACATGTGGGAAAACACACAAAGTGCTTCCCAGGGTTGCCAGATTGGATTGACTATTGCCCTCACTATCTATCAGTAATGTGTACTTTCAGAGCAGAAAACCGCTTGTTGCGAGACAGCTTAAAGACACCATTAATTAAAAATTGACATTCTTATTTTTGGGTCATTCTTCAATTGGGGTGGCAAATGAGAGGCAGAAATTTTAAAAATGCTTGTTTGTTTTCTTTTAATAAAATGTATTGCTATGCATTTAAAATTAGTTTAATATTATATATCCATTAAAATTGAAGCTTAATAAAATTTAGATTTTTAAATAATTTGAATCAAACACTGGTGAAACAACCACTAATGTCTATGGTGTTACCAATATTTGAAGTAAAATTTTGGTTTGTTTTAAAATGAGCAGGGATATGCAACTTTAGGTAATAATTAATAAATACATAAATTACTGTAAGGACTCAGTTGCATTGATCATTTAAATTTAATTTTTCAAAAGAAATGTTTAATTGTTCATCTTGGCCCCTATTTTTTCCAAAGAAGAATTGTTTAGTTTTTTTTAAATGTGTATATACATAAAAAAAGGCAGGAAAAATGGTCTGTGTTACTTTTATAGTCTTTATTCTAAAATATTAACACCACTTTACAGTCTAAAAACATTAAATTATACGATCAAATGGCTCTGAAGGAAAGAAATTTCAGATACTTTTTGAAGTAACACCACAGACATAATATAACACCACAGACATAATATTGCATAAAAGGTTTAACAATTTAAAGTTTATTGAGCAAAATACTGAAATTCATCATGAGTAAGATTACAAGAACTATCTTCTCTGATAAAAGAACATTTAGAGAAAAACTGAATAAAAAAATTATTAAAACACTACATAAACACTGTTTCTCACAGTGAGTGTTTCTCACTCTCTCAAAAAATTGTCTGCACAATGGGTTGTGCTGCAATCACAATGCGTGATATGTTTCAATAGAGAATACAAAAAAACTGTCCACAGACTTGACACAAAACATTCAAAAAAAATAAATAAAATAATAAAAAAAATCTGAACATCTTCAGTGAATAAATCATGTATCCACAAACTTATTTAACACAAAACACAAAAAATGCAGAACATCTTCAGTGAATAAATCATGTATCCACATACCTGACAAGAGAGATACAATTATGTGATTATGGCTGTTCTATGTGTTTTATTAAAAATACAACATTGCTGGTTGTATATTGTCTGTGGAGTTACTACAGAGTTACTATAGAGTCTGTGGTGTTACCAGGATAGGATAACACCACAGACAGTAACACCACAGACAAATTAGCCTAAATCCAGACTTTTCTAAAATGGAGGCTGCCATCATGATGATTGAAAGATCAGGGCATATTTTGGAGATATGAATAAACATGCAATTATCAAAATTTTGATTAAAATTTGTAAAATCTGCAAGTTATCAACATAACACCACAGACACTAATAAAGTGCGACACATGAAATTGTCAGGAATTTAGCTAACTTTAAGAAAATTAATAAGAAAGAATGTACTCACCATGCACCCCTCAGATCAACCAGCACCTGCAATGGCCTTTACACACAGGAAGTAGGCCAAATAGATTTCCCCCTTTTCTTAAAGGGACGATGTCCATTGATGTAACACCACAGACATGAATTTGGGGGACACTACTTTATTCTTAAATATTACAAAATATGTATTTTTAAAAACAATTTAATAGAATTGTACATGTTGAATTAAATCTATATTCACAATATAACCACTTTATTTGTGTTAAAAATGTTATATTGTTGCCATTACATTCTATGAAACCTCTCTGAGGTATGGCGGGAACATGCATATTTTGTTACAAAAGTAATCTTTCAAACTCAATAAAATATGTATTTTAATACCAAAATGTAATTATTAATAGTGCAAAAATTGTTTTTATCCTACAGATTACAAAAATGCAACAACAAATTTTTTGGTATTTGGTATTGGTATTTAAAGTTTATTTAAACTGTTTTAAAGTAGAGGGACACCACTTGCCACCACAAATGAAGAATGACCCTTTTATGGAATATTGCAGTGTTCGTTCTATATGACAACAATAATCAATTCCACACAGACAATGTACTGTCACAGTGTTTGGGAATGGTAAATGGGAATGAAAACATCATATCAGAGTTTAAAATCAAACATTTTGAAGAGCACAAAACCTCAAGGAGCATCTTGCAGACGTATGTGTGCTGTCTAGTGAGCATTGCGTAACGTTATCAGGAACGAACACTGTATCACCATCCTTCCTTTTAGTCGGCGGAGTCAGATGAGAGAGAGAGTTTGTTTAAGATGAGCAAAATCTTTGCAGAACCACCATGTAGAAACCTCTGACAGCGCTGACTTCTTTATTCTTATTATTGCTGTTAATGACTTACATCAGAACTGTACCATGAGAAATATTCAAATGTAAAATAAAAAACGATAAACATTAATAAATGAAGGACAGTAACAGAAATAAAAAAAATAAAAAAGGGCCTCACTTTATACAATAGCATACCTGATCAAATCCATGATCATTTAAAGGGTTAGTTCACCCAGATAGCAAGATTATGTAATTAATAACTTACCCTCATGTTGTTTCAAACCCATAAAACCTCCGTTTATCTTCGGGACACAGTTTAAGATATTTTAGATTTAGTCCCTCCATTGAAGCTGTGTGTACAGTATACTGTCCATGTCCAGAAAGGTAATAAAAACATCATCAAAGTAGTCCATGTGACATCAGAGGGTCAGTTAGAATTTGTTGAAGCATCAAAAATACATTTTGGTCCAAAAATAGCAAAAACTACGACTTTATTCAGCATTGTCTTCTCTTCCGTGTCTGTTGTGTGAGAGAGTTCAAAACAAAGCAGTCTGGATATCCGGTTCGCGAACGAATCATTCAGTTCACCAAATCGAACTGAATCGTTTTAAACGATTCCCATCTCTAATACGCATTAATCCACAAATGACTTAAGCTGTTAACTTTTTTAATGTGGCTGACACTTCCTCTGAGTTCAAACAAACCAATATCCTGGAGTAATGCATTTACTCAAACAGTACACTGACTGAACTGCTGTGAAGAGAGAACTGAAGATGAACACCGAGCCGTCTTACGGGTTTGGAACAACATGAGGGTAAGTTACTAATTACATAATTTTGCAATCTGGGTGAACTAACCCTTTAAGTGCCTTATTACATCAAAACCACTCAACTGCAGAGAAATGTTACATTTCATCTTTATAAACGGCTCCATATAATCAAAAATATTTTTGTATGTACACAATGAAAAAATAAATGAAAAATAGTTTTCCTTTTCACCCTTACAGAAATCATTGCTAACAAAAAATGGGAGATCGGATACCCTTAATGACTTCAGGCGTGATGGGAAACACCTTGCAGGCGACAACGCTTGATGACCATTGGTTTAAACAACTATGAAGTATGAAGTATGATTATGTGCAGCTATAAATTATGTGTGAATATTTCCAAAGGTTTTGAATGTGATATCTCTGTAGGGATATTTGATCATAATCATTTCAAAAATTATAATTTTATTCCTAAATCTCTTCTTGGGGGAAGTTGTGGCCTTAATGGTTAGAGAGTTGGACTTGTAAGGTTACGGGTTCGAGTCTCAAACCAGAAGGGATAGTAGGTGGGGGAGTGAATGTACAGTGCTCTCTCCACCTTCAATACCATGACTGAGGTGCCCTTGAGCAAGGCACCGAACCCTCAGCATAATTGGCTGCCCTGTGTTGTGTGTTGGGTTAAATGCAGAGCATGGGTCACCGTACTTGACTGCATATCACCTTCTAAAATGTGTCTTTTAATATAATATAAAGTTGTACCCTGAGGATGTGTTGCAAATGTTATCCGATTCTGACTCTGAAGGGGAATATTTGTCTTTTTGACAATATTTTCAGTCTTTTAAAAGTTAAAATTTTAACATAAAAATAACATAACATCAAAAAATAACTTCAAATATCTGTTAAAAAAAATAAGCCATATTCAGAGTTGAACATTAACTTTCTATAAAAATGAAGGTCAATCAACAGAATTTGTATAATTTTGGTAAAAATTGTTTTAAAGAAAAGGATTAAAATAAAATGCTGGAATCAACATTAAATCAGAAATTCTGTTGTTTGAGCTTATGTTCTATTAAAATAAGAATATTCCTTCAAAAGACAATTTAATAAATACATACTGAAAGTCCATCAACTTTCTGAGATGAGCACACACATGAGGGTTGTCCCTCTTCTCTGAGACTCTGTGTCTGTCTTGTATCCAGTGAGTGTTGTGATTCCAAGAAAACATCTGCACATAAAAACAAGCAGAAGCATCAGGATAAAGTTAAGTATTGAATGAAACTAGCTCAATAAAATAAATGTCAAAATGCCACTTATACAATACAATCAACATTTACCAGTACTTAAAAGGGTTACTCCACCCCAAAATGAAAATCTTGCCATTAATCACTTACCCCCATGTCGTTCCAAACCCGTAAAAGCTTAATTCGTCTTCGGAACAAAATTTAAGATATTTTGGATGCAACCGTGAGGATTGTGACTGTCCCATTGACTGCCAAGTAATGCCCTCTGGCAGTCAGGTTTTAAGGGATACGGCAGTTAAAGGGTTAATGCGAACCATCTAGACTTTGAAATCACATAAACAGAACAATATATATAACTTTAGTAACACTTTACAATAAGGTTTCATTTATTAACATTAACTATGTTAACATTAACAATAAATTTATAGCATCCATTATGTCAGTTAATATACAAACTTAAACATTAAAATATTGTTTTATTGTGAGTTTTTTTTTCCAAGCACATTTAACCAATTCCAAACCATATCAATCTTAACAACTTCCATTCATTTTTATTTAATCATTTATGTGTGATATAATTGTCCATGGAAGCTGGAAGAAAAAGCTGGAAACAGGATTATTAGGCACGTTTTCTTTTACAGAAATTAGCCAAAAAAGAGTTTTAACTCAAACTGAAAAGTAAAAAAATTATTAAATCGCCATGAGAAATATCAAAAATGAATACAATAAAGAAATTGCAAAGTTAAGACATGACCATTGGACAAAAAATGCTGGAAAAAAAAGAAATGGGTGAGGAAGAAGTGAAAAAAGAATTGCTAAAGAATTAAGAATTAATGTGAAGATTAATTTTTAGTAAATTCTGCAAGACAGACTTTTCAGGATAGGAGATGGGATAAAAATGAGCTCCTAAATTTTAATGCCATATTCTGGAAGATATATTCTTCAAACCTGACACCTTGTAATTCTGGAGACTCCAGGAAAGTTGCAGTTCTTGAAAATGATGGCACTGTAGACTAAATGCTCCCTGATAGTTTCACAGCTAATTCTTCACTTAAATTCTTTATTCTTTTGCAGTAAACGTACTTCTGTTCTTCTCCACCTCTTTTATTTTTTTCTGACCCTTCTGACCCAGTGAGCATTTTGCTGTCAAGTGGTCATTTCTTTACATTGCAATTACTGTACTGCTCTAATTTTGAATATTCTCATGGGGATTTTTCAGTCTGAGTTAAACCTCTTTTTTTGGCCGATTTTGTCAGTAAAGGAAAAAATGCCTAATAATTCGTCACACCTGAATATATTATATATATATATATATATATATATATATATATATATATATATATATATATATATATATATTTTTTTTTTTTTAGCCTTCATGGTCAACTACGTATAGATCACACTCATTGTCTTCTCTAGTGCAGCTCAACCAACTCTCATCCCATTCATCTATAATCCCGGAAAATATTTGTTTTAGTCTAAACAAGTTGTTCATTGTAGTTTTTACAATGTGATTTTTGTTAAATGAAATATCTCCTTTTGAATTGGACTTTCAGCTTTGTAACTTTGCAGAACTTTTTTATGCTGAAACAGCAACATTACAGACTAAAGCATAATAGTACTCCTTTAATAGGCATTATTAAGCAGTTCATAAATACAGCTATAAATGTTTTGTTCTTGAGCATATCTATAAAGTTCAGTCATTGTATTTTCATAATTTTAGGATCAATTTATAATTTATAAATTATTACGTTTTTTACAAACCAGTCAGTGGTTCATGAGATCATTAAGAAAGTGAAATTAAATGATTAATAAACTGTTAGTAAATATATAAATCTTATTATTTAGACACATTATAATAGTTGGTCAGTGTGTTAATAACTGCTTTATTAACATATATTCCTGCTGTAATTCATGATAAAGTCAGGTTTTTATAAACATTTAATAATTGCCAGCTATCTATTTTTGTGAGCTGATCTAAAGTGAGGACTATTTATACATTTAAAACATTCACAAAGGAGATTTAAAGAATCATTGATCTTCCAAACTGAAAAGTTAAACACAACACAGAGGGATACAGTACACATAAATATTTTTTTTAAGTTGAAAGAAATGAAACTGTACAGCTGCACACTTGATTAAAAAATGAAATGAAAACCTATGCAAATATATATATATATATATATAATTCAAGTGTACGGTTTCCTTTTATTGCATATTGAAATAAATATTTCTGAGTTCTGTATCAATCTGTGTTTTGTTTGTTTATTTATTTATTTATTTTATAAGACGACTGATACTTTAATCTCCTTTGTAATATATGTGCTTTTAAACCAAGAACAATTTATTTATAGCTGTATTACTGCTTAATAATGACTATTATTAAGGGACAAGGCTTTATAATCAAGAACTTACTATTTACTAATGTTTAGCTAATGAGTGCAGTTATTATATAGTGTTACCAATGCATTTACTAATGTTAACAAATGAAACATTTTACAGTGTTACCAAATCCTTTAATAATTTATTAGTGTTTTGTAATGATTTTATTGACCTATAAGCATTTATGAAATAGTTTTGCTTGCATTGCAGCTTAATCTGTCAGTTGAACAGTTTTACCGTTACATCCATAAATAAAATGCAGATCTTTTTTCTGATGATTAAAGAGATGATTAAGTCTCTCTCTCTCTCTCTCTCTCTCTCTCTCTCTCTCTCTCTCTCTCTCGGGTGCATGCTGGGGAATTGTGGTCGGGGCGTGAGTGTGTGTTGGAGTGAGCTCTTTTAAGGTTGTACCTGCAGAGCGCTGTTCAGTCGAGCTGCTGTTGTCGGTCATGGTTGCATTCTTTCTGCATCAAGAATGAATATTGCAATAGTGATGTTTTTGAACAACGTTGACAAAGTGAATTAAGTTGTAGAAGCCGGGATTGTTGTGAATGATTCCCTCACTCCAGTCATGCCTTTTTTGCAGCCGGCAAAAAGAATAGTATTTTCAAATGTCCCGCCGTTTATTAAAAATTAAATGATTGAAAGGGAATTGTCCAGACACGGAAAGCTTGTGTCAAAAATGAAGAAAATCCCACTCAGTTGCAAATCGCCACAGCTGAAGCATGTTGTATCTTTTTGGAGACAGGTGCACATGATCTTGAATAACCAGAATGTAGAGCTTAATTTGGCAATGAAGTTTAAGATTGACGATTTTCTTTGTTATTTTTGCTACCTCAGATTCGATGAAGTATTTTTTTTTTTGTGGACAAGAGGGTCACGTGATACGCGTGTGCCCTGAGAAAAATGCAGATCAGAATCACAATACAAGCGAAATGCATAATCATGCACAAACAAGTGATACAGTATCTTGTGTTGAAAAAAAAAGTGACGATCGTGAAAGCAATAAAAATGAGAGTGTGGCCGCAAATGGAATTGTGCATGAAAGTGATGTTTCTGAGTCCAGTGAGCAGGCTTTATTAGAGTATGCTGTGGATGTTGACATGACAGAAGATCAGAGTATTTTTAAAACACTGGTATTAAAAAGTAAAACTAAGACTAAAGCAAAAGAAAACAGGGCTAGTAAGAAAGCCACTGGAGCAGCTGTTGTTGATGTAAGCGAGGTGGACTCAGAGTCAAGTAATGTTGAGGAGTCTGTTATGGATAGTGATTGTGAATCATCAGGCTCTGTGACCTCAGCTTCGCAGAAGCAAACTGGCCGCAGCGCTTACGTTTTGGACAAAATTAAAAAGTTTCTTCAGACCACGAAAGGCATGAAAGGGGTAAATGTAGAGGATTACTTCCCAGATCGTGAGCTGTTTATAAATTCTACCAGGGCTTTAATGAAGGAGAGTGGAGCTTTCACTGAGCAAGAAGTCTTTAGGCTGAGAAAAATTGTCCAGAAGTTAAAACTTAATTTTTTAAACGATGCATTTGAACGAGTCTAGCTTCTCTTCTCGTTTTTTGAGATGTTTGTTACTGGTGTGCATATATTACCTTTTTTATGAGTAGGATACGACTGGGCACATTTAACTTAAAAGGTGCACAGGACAGCAAAAAAAGAGCAATGCTTTATGAACTGATTGAACAAAAGAAAATTGATGTAATGCTGGTTCATGAAACTCCTAGTGATGTTATTAATGAGAATTAATGGTTAATGGAATGGGGTGGGTCAATTATTTTAAGCCACAAAAATCACTGTAGTGGTGGTTTAGCTGTACTGTTTAAGAAAAACTTTAAACCAATTTCATATGAGACAGAACATGTTGTTGATGGACACCTAATGAAAATAACAGCAAAATTTGAAAAAATGGTTAGTTTTCATAAATGTGTATGCTCCTGTTGTCAGTCCTGTCAACTCCTGTTGTCAGGGTTGTTATGTTTGATAAATTAAGTAATATTTTGTCAAACTGTAAAGAGGAAGAGTTCATATTTGTTGGAGGAGACTTTAATTGTACGTACAGCAAATGATGAAATGGATAGGAACCATAAAGAGCCACATCTAGCATCTCAACATGCTATGCTCTTCTATAAGCTAAGAAAGCTTATAGAAGAGCATGATTTGTGTGATATATGGAGAACTTTATATAAAGGACAAAGGCAGTACACATGGTTGCAAACAAGAGAAAATTATATTTCTATGGCTAGACTGGATAGGTTCTATTGTTATAAATACCATTTTAATGTTATTAAGAAATGTGAGATTCTGCCTAGTGGGTTTTCTGATCACAGCCTAGTAATCTGCAGTGTTTTCATTAGTTATATAAGGTCTAAGAGTGCCTATTGGCACTTTAACACTTCTTTGTTACAAGACAATTTTTTAAGGATGTTTTTAGTTTTTTTTTTTTTTTTTGGAAACAGTTTAGTTCCAGGAAAAAAAAGAGTTTTCTTCCCTACAACAATGGTGGGATCATGGGAAAAAAGAGATACAGCAACTGTGTTGTCAGTACACTCTCAACATATCCAAGGACATTTCCCAATCAATGAAAGCCTTTGGAGATTGAAATAGTGGAACTTCAGAATTTGGTAGAATCCACAGGAAATCAAGGACATATTGAGCTCCTGAAAGTTAAAAAAATAACTCTGGATAACCTGTTAGCCATTAGAGCACAGAGAGCTTTGATCCACTCATGTTTTCAGAGTTTAGTAGAAATGGATGGCCCAACTAAATTTTTTTTTGGTCTGGAAAAAAAAAATGGCCAAAACAGACTTATACACTCTTTATACTCATTGGAGGGTGTACAAATGTTAGAGCCTAAGGAAATTAGAAAAAGAGCTGTTTTATTTTATTCTGAGCTTTACAAAAGTGAACATACAGAGGAAGGTGAGCTGGACAGCTCTTTTTATATGGGTCTGCCTAAAGTTCCAGATGAGATGAACTCTTGGCTTGAGAGGACGTTATCAGCATCTGAACTGCATGTTGCTCTGCGGAGCATGGATTGCGGTAAATCCCCAGGAATTGATGGTTTACCAATTGAGTTTTAAAAACGTTTTGGTTAGTCCTGGGGGGTGACTTGCTGTCTGTGCTCAGTGATAGTCTGGCCCGAGGGTTGCTACCTTTGAGCTGCAGGAGGGCGGTCATTACCCTGCTACCCAAAAAAGGTGACTTAAAGGAAATAAAGAACTGGCGCCCTGTTTCACTTTTGTGCTCTGATTTAAAGCTCTTTTCTAAAGCTTTGGCCATTAGGTTGAGGGAAGTAGTTTGGCATGTTATTCATCGTGATCAAACTTACTGTGTGCCTAACAGGTCTATTCATGATAATGTTCATCTAATTCAGATATTTTGGATGTCTCTAGGCTATTGGATATAGACACTGGTCTCATTTCTCTAGACCAGGAAAAGGCATTTGACCGGGTTGAACACAGCTATCTCTGGCGCACGCTGGAGGAGTTCGGGTTCAGCTCTGGTATTATCGCCATGATAAGGGTTTTGTACCAGGATGTTGAGAGTGTACTGAAAATTAATGGTGGTCTTAGTGCTCCTTTTCAGATCAACAGGGGCATTAGACAAGGCTGTGCACTTTCAGGAATGCTTTATGCTCTTGCCGTTGAACCTTTATTGGTTAAAATTAGAGAGAGCATTGTATTGACCATACCTTGCTCTGGAGCCAATTTTAAGGTATCTGCATATGCAGATGACATTATTGTATTGGTTAAAGGGCAAAATGATGTTGATCTTCTTAAAGACATTTTAAACAAGTTAATTGGTCCAAAAGTGAAGCCATAGTGAGGGGTAAATGGTCTCTTGGTCTTCCTAAATTACCAGGCGGTTTGCTTTGGAAAAGGGATGGGTTAAAGGTGTAATACGCAAAAAATTTTGTCCTCTAGAGGGCGCTATATTCCAAACAACAACAACGGCGTAGTTTGATGACGATGTGTAGGAGCGTGGAATGATGGGAACTGTTGTTTTCAACTCCACCGGGGATATTGAGTCAGACGGGAATCGAATAATCATTCATGGATGAAGTAAAGTTCTATTTTTATAAATGTTGTGTATAATGACATGCTGTTGTTTCATTAAAATGAATTAACCGCAAGAAAAGTAAGGTTTAATACTAAATCGGTTATCATAGATGTTACTGTATTTGTCGAATTCATTGTTGTGATAACGAGGCGCAGTTTTACGTGTTCTAAACAATTGATGTAAAAGTACATTCGAACATACCCACATCATTTGCCAAAATACTGATTAATCTTTATGTATAACACATGCTATATTTATTTACATGGCCATAAACACCAGACGTGATAAACAATGTCAATAAACTAAACCTAAAGCAATAATACTTTCCTTACATAAACATAACTATTACCGAATGCTACATTTGGAATATATAAAATTTAAGCATGCTGATTTGCAACTTATATGTGACTTAGGATTATGCACTCTACATAACTATGTAAAAGTGAAAACATTATATACATTTTCAAGTTTATTTTTATGTATATCTATGTATTGTCAGCTGCCATGTCATATCTGTTTGTACAATTATTTATATTTGCTTATGTGTTGTGTAACAGTGGTGGTGGCTGCCCTAAACTTAAATTATTATTTTTTTAACGACAAATTCGGGCGCCAGACAGTTTTCTAAAACTGACAAAAATCAAACAACCCAGGATAGCAAAAGAAAACCACTGATTACATACAAAAACAAGTATTTCAAAACAAGTTGGAATTTATTACATAATGTCCATAAACATTATTAAAAAAAAAATACTTATTTCGAAAAAAACAACCAAACAAACAGTAAATAAAGAAATAGGTAGATATAGTTCTTAACGTAACAGTTAAATTTCTCAGTTCCAAATCAGTGTTCACACAATCACAAATGCTATAAAGGAAATCCCAGGTCATACTGGTCACACTCTAGCTGGGCGTCAACACTGGCAGATTCGTGTGTCCATATTCACGCCAAACAATTTTGGCGGACAGAATCGCAAACTGGAGAGTGTAGTTGGACCTCGTCTGGCTCCAGGAAGGAAGTTTAACGCCTTGGACTCGTTTGAGAGTGAACCGCTCACCAACAACAGCCGATCTTTAAGGTGCGTCGCTATGGAATCGCCAGACTCCACGTCGCATCAGACAGCGTGCGCGGGAAGCCTCAGTTCAAACAAACGCCGCCTTCCACTCCACATGGTAACCATTTACTTCACTCTCCTTCTCACGAATCGAAACATACCCCGATGACGTGTCCTCCTTCCACCTGACTAAATAGGCCTCTCCTCCATTTCCCTTTCCGCCATTAATTACTCACTCCACCCTTTCCGTTAAAAGTGAAAGTGAAAGTAAACGTAAACATGGCTGTATAGTTTACTGCACTGTCACACGCTCTTCCCCCCCTGAAACACCCCATGGTTGTTTATTTGGTGTTAAAATCCCAGAAACTCATCTTCTTCATCAGAGTTGTCTTGGAATATTTTTAGGAGTTTTTCCTTACTTTGGGACTCTAACTCTTCGGCTGTCGGGTAGCACATTTTCATCTTGCACACATGGGTTGTTCGAACATCTTCTCCAGTAGTCTCCAGTGCAACACGGTAATTCAGTGGACCCAGCTGTTTTATTACACGGTAAGGACCTTTCCATTTACTTGCTAGTTTAGCAGTGAATTTAGCTTTTGCACTAGATTGTGGAAAGTTCCTTATCCACACACGATCTTCTTCTTTAAATGTTAGTTCTCGTCTGTGTTTGTTGTAATTTCTTGTTTGTCTAACATGAGCCTTTTTGCTGTTTTCCATAGCTTTGGATTGAAGCTGGGTTAAACAATGAACAACATCGTATGCTGGCACATCAGGATTGAGATTTTTACCTCGGAGAAGTTTGTCCATTGGACTCTGTAGCTTTCTTCCCAGTTGCAGTTCCGCTGGAGTCATCCCTATGGTCTCTTGGACAGCAGAATTGATGGCAAATCTGAACTCTGATAAATATTGATCCCACTTGTTGTGATTTTCATCTAGGTATGCCGCTATCATGTATTTAAGTGTGCGGTTGACTCTCTCAGTCATGTTGGTCTGAGGATGGTATGCAGTTGTCAGTTTAGGAGTTACCTTCCATTTTTCGCAGACATCCTTAAATACAGACGAAACAAATTGTGTACCCCTATCAGACAGCAAGAAATCAGGCACACCCCATCTGGTCAGAATCTCCTTCCTGAAAATGGCAGCAACTGTTTGTGCATTGGCATTTCGCATGGGGAACATCTCAACCCATCGAGTGAAGTAGTCGATGAAGACTAAGAGATATGCATTTTGGCTGGAACTACACGGCAAAGGCCCCATTATGTCCACACCCAACATTTCATTGGGGTGAGTGACAGTGGTGTGTTGCAGTTTGCCAGCAGGTTTTTGATTGTCACTCTTAAGTTTTTGACATTTTACACATCTCTTTACCCATTTCTTGACATCATTCCACATTCCTGGCCAGAAAGCCACTTCTTGAATTCTCTTATAGGTCTTGAATATTCCTCCATGGCCACTCAAGGGGCTAGCATGATAATGCTGAAGTACCTGTTGAATGAGGCTACTAGGAACACAAACACGATAATGCAGCTGGTTGTCAGCCAGGTGAGCTTTACGGTAAAGCTTGTCTTCCAGTACTTCATATTGTCCTTTCAGGTTGTCATCACCTTCTGCCATGGTCTGCAAAATTTTCATGATTACGGTGTCTTTATGTTGTTCTTCCCAGATCTTATCCAGAGAGATTGGGAGATCCTCTGACTCCTTGTGGCTGGCATACAAGTTGCAACTCACTCTGATGGGGATTCGAGAGAGAGCGTCAGGTGCCACATTTAGCTTTCCCTTCCGGTATTCAACAATGAAATCGAATCTTTGCAGTCGTAGGGCCCATCTGATTAAACGACTTGAGGTCTTGGTGGACCCCATCACCCACTGCAGTGCAGAGTGATCCGTAACAACAGTAAACAACTTGTGTTCCAGATAATGCTGCCACTTCTCCAGAGCCCAAACTACTGCCAAGCATTCTTTTTCCGTTGCAGAATAATTCACTTCAGCTTTGTTCAAAGCTCTGCTAGCATAAGCTATGACTTCCTCTTTCTCATGGTCCTTCTGTGTCAGCACAGCGCCCAGACCGGTCTCACTAGCATCTGTGTAGACAATGAAGGGGTGCTGTAAATTTGGGTGTCCCAGAATGGTAGGTGTCATCAAGCTTATTTTCAACTGCTCAAAAGCCTGCTGACATTGCGGCGTCCACTGGAAAACTCTGTCCTTCTTCTTCAGGGCATTGAGGGGTTCAGCGATCTGGGAAAAGAATGGGACAAACCGGTGGTACCACCCGGCTAAACCAAGGAATCGCTGGACCTCCTTGAGGTTTCTTGGAATTGGGTAAGAACGAATAACTTCAACTTTGCTGGAATCAGCAGAGATGCCTTGAATACTCACGACATGGCCTAGGAACGCTAGTTCCTGCAGACAGAATTTGCTTTTTTTAAGGTTGATAGTCAGGCCTGCTTTTTTCAGCTTGTATAAGACACTCTGGATGTCAAGGAAGTGCTGTTCAATGGTTGGGGAATAGATGATAATGTCATCTATGTACACAAAGCAATTGTGACCACGTAGTTCGCCCAAAACCATTTCCATTAATCTTTGGAAGGTAGCTGGGGCATTTTTCAATCCAAATGGCATTACATTAAACTGAAATAATCCAAATGGTGTAATAAATGCTGTCTTCGCTGTACTTTCAGGGTCCATGGTCACCTGCCAGTAACCGCTATTCAGATCAATGGTTGAAAAAATAGCAGCTCCAGAAAGAGATTCCAATATCTCTGCGATGTTTGGCAGTGGGTATGCATCACTTTCCGTAACAGCATTTACCTTACGGTAGTCTACACAAAACCGGAGACTCCCATCTTTTTTTGGGACAAGGACGACAGGTGAGGCCCAACCTGAATGAGAAGGTTTCACAATGCCTGCACTCAACATTTCTTCCAGTTGTTTCTCCACAACAGCTTGTTTGGCAGGGGACATGCGATAGGGTCGTTGTTTTATTGGTACTTGTTTGGTGAGGTAAATACGATGTTGGAGAACATCAGTGCGACCTGGTCTGAGTGCACATACCTCTGGATTGGCCTCCAGGACTTGACGTAGCTGGCATTTTCCATCAGCCGGTAAGTGGGCTCCATTCACTGCACTGTCAATAAAGTTTTTTATGTCCATGTCATCTGTGCTGAATGTAAATTTGGGTTGAGGGGGAGGGATTGAACTCAAGAGAGAGATACTCTGGTTGGTATTACCTTGTTGCTTTCCTTTTCTGGGTCTGTTCTCAGGTACACTTGCATAGCCTGGTTGGAATGGGTGTTCCACATCAGGAGTAGATTTGAAGGTATACTTTTTGTCGATTACACTTATTTGTAAACCACTAAAGAAGATGAAATCCAGGCCCAGGACTACTGAATATGACAGAGCTTTGGGTGCTAGAACTGCAGCTGGTATGGTGAATACTTTGTCATGAATATTAATTGAGACATTCAGCCATCCAAGAGGAACCTCTGCTTCACCGTTAGCAAGATACAAAGGTCCAAGTGTCCAGGGTTGGAGATCATGGGGTGATTGAGCAATGTTCTTCCAGAGAAACTCATGGATAAGGGTATAGCTTGCACCTGTGTCCACAATGGCTTTTCCCTTCCATGAGCCAACACTAACAGGCACAATTAACTGTTGAGGCACGCTGACAGGATTGATAGGAGTAGATGATGTACTTCTAGCTGTAATGGTGGAAATGGGTTTACCTGGGGGTGTTTGAGAATTCTTCATAGTTGTTGAAGACACTGAATTGTTGGAAGGTTGGCCAGGTGGCTTGGGTGACTGGAAATTCCGTTTGCTGCTAGGTGGCTTATAACCTGAAGACGGGGTTGATTGAGCTGGAGAAGTAAAGTGAGGGCATGTACCTGGTGCGTGAAGTCCTCTACATCGCCAACATTGTACAGCAGGTTGGACAGGAGTCATCCCTCTGGGTGATGCGACAACAGTTTTGGAACCAGCTTTGCTGTCACACTGCTTCTGTTGTTCATGGTCTTTCTCCAGTTGGTGACCCAGTCGAACCAACTCTTCCACGGTGGTTACATGGCTACGAAGATGACTAGCGAGGTAAGGTTTTATGTTTTTAAGGATCATCTTAACTATGTCTGCTTCAGTTAAACTTGGTTTCCATCTTTTACAGAGAGCTCTGTAGGTGAAAGCAAAATCCCTTATGGACTCCTTTTCGCCTTGAATCCGATGGCGGACACGTTCAGCCAACTCATCTTCATAGTCCTCAGCTAGAAAAGCAGCAAGAAAAACAGACTGAAACTCACTCCATGTTGTGACAGATGATCTTGCAACTTCCCACCAGTCACGCGCAGTGCCATATAAAACTGTCCTGAAGGTGGCCAAGATATCAGCGTCCATTAGAGGATGTACAGCAAGAAAGTCTTGACATCGTGTTATGTACAACAAAGGATCTGGGTCGTCAGCTGGCCTTCCAAATGCGGGAAATGTTAGCTTGATGTGGTCAGTTTTAACAGCAGTAGCAGGGGCTGCTGGATGAGTCACTTGTGATGGTGATTGAGATAAGGGGTTATGAAGAGAAATACTTTTCCCACTCAGGTCAGTTATTCTTTTTTCTTGACTCTCAAACTTTGCTTCCATTTTAGCTTGCAGTTCTTTCAGGTTTGTGGACAATTTGTCAGTGAGTAATGTCAATTGACTACTTTTTTCCAGCAGTTGATTAGAATCCTTCTTAAAGTGCTGTTGAACTGATTGAATGTCCTGTTGAATCTCAGACTGCAACTGTTGCACCATAAAGCGCACTTCTCCCACTAAGGTATTCTCTACCTTTTGGAGTTCCTGAGCCATCATCATTTTCATAGCTTTAATTGTCTGATCAGACTCAGTTTCAGCTTGCTGCTTGTTTGCAGATAATGTAGTGGAGAGTTGTTGCTTGATTTCGTCCATCTTTCCAGCGAGTTTAGTGATCTGGCTCTCATGGCTGGACGAGTTGGACTTGAATTCATTAGTGAGTTCAGTTACAGCTTTCTCTTGTTTGGTCATGAAATCATGCAACTGGTCCCAGTTACCTTGTGCTCGTGCAGTGAGTTGACCAATCTCTCTTCCAGGTGTTGGGAGAGTTCTAGGCAGGTCATACTGTACCCCTGAAGATGAAGAAGGTGGTGGTGAAGCAGCGGCTGGAGATGATGTCCCAGGTGATGGAGTGCATAATTGCATGGGTTCTGGAGGTCTTGGTTCCCGTGGGAAAGGTTGATTTGGAATGCTGCCTCCCAAAGGTGTGGACACAAACTGCACATGTGGTCCTGGCTGCACAATGCGACTGAACTGGGTGGGCATGTGGCAGAAAGTTGGAGCATAGGATTCCTGAGGAGCTGGACGGTACATAGGTGGCCAATTAGGGGTGGCCACATCCGGAGCCTCCATTTCGACAAAGGTTGAGTGTGGGGAAGGGTGCTCTGCCATGATTATGTAAAGGAAATATAATATCAATAAATGATGCAATAAAAGTGTTGCAAATCAGTAGTGTGTATGTCAGTTAATTCATATAATTTACCTTGCCTTTTAATTGTACAAATGTAGTTCACAGTTCACAACATTAAGCAAGTGTCTCAAAACAATTGTCCGAAAAGTCAATCAAAAAAGAAAAAAGAATTTTTTTTTTTTTTTTTTTTTTTTTTTGAAAGCATAAATCAGGGTAATTAGTCACAGATCACCAATCACGTTGAGGTCACGAATTACACAATAAATCCTCACTGCAGTCAGATAATAGGTTTCAATTAAAGTTGCTCTTCATTACGATTTCAAAAAAAAATAAAAAAAAATGTGTGGCAACCAAGAAAATTCGGTTAACAGGAAGTTCAAAATTCCCAGGTTTGAGAAAATTAACAGGTGTAGCAAAAAGGATTCCCACACTTAAGTTCCAAAATTCAAAACTTCCCAATTATGTAAATACAAAAAGAAAATAACAATTCAAGTAAAGAAAAAAATTTAATTCAATAAGTCAATGCAAATTCACATTCACAAGTAGTCACGTATTCACACTCAATTGTGTTCAAGTCCCTGTTCGGGTGCCACTCTGTAACAGTGGTGGTGGCTGCCCTAAACTTAAATTATTATTTTTTTAACGACAAATTCGGGCGCCAGACAGTTTTCTAAAACTGACAAAAATCAAACAACCCAGGATAGCAAAAGAAAACCACTGATTACATACAAAAACAAGTATTTCAAAACAAGTTGGAATTTATTACATAATGTCCATAAACATTATAAAAAAAAAATACTTATTTCGAAAAAAACAACCAAACAAACAGTAAATAAAGAAATAGATAGATATAGTTCTTAACGTAACAGTTAAATTTCTCAGTTCCAAATCAGTGTTCACACAATCACAAACGCTATAAAGGAAATCCCAGGTCATACTGGTCACACTCTAGCTGGGCGTCAACACTGGCAGATTCGTGTGTCCATATTCACGCCAAACAATTTTGGCGGACAGAATCGCAAACTGGAGAGTGTAGTTGGACCTCGTCTGGCTCCAGGAAGGAAGTTTAACGCCTTGGACTCGTTTGAGAGTGAACCGCTCACCAACAACAGCCGATCTTTAAGGTGCGTCGCTATGGAATCGCCAGACTCCACGTCGCATCAGACAGCGTGCGCGGGAAGCCTCAGTTCAAACAAACGCCGCCTTCCACTCCACATGGTAACCATTTACTTCACTCTCCTTCTCACGAATCGAAACATACCCCGATGACGTGTCCTCCTTCCACCTGACTAAATAGGCCTCACCTCCATTTCCCTTTCCGCCATTAATTACTCACTCCACCCTTTCCGTTAAAAGTGAAAGTGAAAGTAAACGTAAACATGGCTGTATAGTTTACTGCACTGTCACAGTTGTTATGTTGCAGGAAGACACAGATAGATCCTCATTGGATGTATCCATGTCAAATACTGATGAGACCTGGAGTCCTCCCCAGAGCAGCTGGCATGAAGCATCACATGGAAGAACAAAAGGTGGAGACAGAGGAAAAAGAAAAGGGATGGGAAGAGCAAAAGGGATTGGAAGAGCTTACAGAGTGGAAGAAAAAACTGGAGCGGTTGAACTCAGCAGTGTAACAAGAGGAAGAACATCAAGTAGACGTAGAAGGTCTACAGGGGGAAGACAAGCAGCAAGAGGAAGAGGAAACACTGCATCATCTGGACTGTGCGAAGAGGACAGATTGAGGGTGTCTAGGCTGCAAGAGGACAGGATGTTGATGACACAGGTGAGTATTGACATACTTCAAGTATCCAAAATAGTTTCAGCATTTGGCATTAACTTATGAAATGTGCAATTTCAGAATCTTATAGGAAATATGAATGTGGCTGAAGCTCAAGGACTCTTGATTAGAGTAATGAATAGAGAACCAGGCCTCATCTTTGATGTCCTCCAACCACCTGCTCATCAAGAGGAACACCAATTACCGGATGTACCTCGATGGTGTTCTTGCACAAGATGCATTGAAATGCCATCTGATATAGAAAAAAATGTTGTGGCATGACAGACAGCACATGTGTAAGCATGTTGCCCCACATGTCGTTATACATATTGGATGAGCAGGTATTGCGCTTGTCACGCCATTTAAGAAATGACATTTATGCAATTCATGACACACAGGAGCCTGGGGATGACAACCGGGAATACCGCTATGCTGCTTACAGAAATTTTGTCTTGTGGCAGTGTGGTTCACTTGGGGCGGGAAACCGCATTGTCATCCCTAGCTGCTGTGTGCGCAGAGTCCGTGAGAAATTCCCTGACCCAAATGGGCAGTACACTGGATTCATCGCTGCTGTGTTGTAGAAACATGCTGCTTAGTCAGGTTCACCTATAAACGGGTATTTATGTTTAAAGGACTTGTTTAGTTGTCATTTATAATTATTTATTCAATGTTACATTTTTATTTATATGCTGTCTTACCTGTTTGGTAAAAAATAGTTTGCCACTGTTCAAGTTAAAATGTTTGTATTACAAATATAAAGAATATGTTATTCTTTATTTGCTGCGTTCTTCTTAAGAACCTGTTTAGAAGAGTGATATTGTAAATAAAACAACTGTTTTTGTTTTTTTGGTAAGATTTATTTATAACAAATAAAAAAATTGTGTGAAATGATTTACCATTTATATACATATTTGATAACTTTTCTAAGGTGTCAGTTACAAACATTCTTAGGTATATGCATCAAGTTTCAGGATAAAATTAAACTATAAAATTGTTTGGCTGACTAAGTTGAAGGTAGACTTCTGAACTTGTGGGTTCAGATTGCTGAGGTTTTAGCTCACTGCTTGTCTCTTGACTCTGGTAGTGTAGAGCTTGCTCATTTTTGAAAAAAGGAAAGAAAAAAAGAAACAATTGAAATTATATGAAAATTAATAAGTGCAATTTATAAATGAAGCCTAACATTGCACTGATCGATAACACTAGTAAATAAAATAGAGAGTTGTCATACAACCTGTTCTAAATTACGATAAATAACATATTTTAGATGTATATATAGATTTGCATAATTATCCTAAAACAGACATCTTAGCTAAGATGTTTTGCTGTACATACCTATGCCTCTACTGACATGTGACTCCAGAATGCTGTCAATCGAAGGAGGTTGGACACTTGGAAGGAGGCCTAGTGTCCTGGGGTCCTCAGGCCTTGGAACCCTACGCCTTGGCATCCCCACATCAGCCTGGAGTCTTGCGCGCACAATTTCCGCTTGCAGATCAGGAATGTAACTGTAGTCTTTAGCCATCTTCAAGGCATATACAGTCCATCTACCAGTTTTCTTCTGGAACTGTCTGCGAAAGCTGTAATGAAAAATAATTTGTATTTAGACAAAAAAAATTACGCAGAAATAGATGGATAATAAGACGCATTCGAAGGACGAAATATCAAGTTCAACAAAAAGTTCTGTGTGATAGAAAATATATTTTTAAATCTTACATCTTTTGGCCATTTTTGTTGAGCATTGGCGGTCGATCTATTTGGTGGTTATAATCCAGGGCTGCGAGTAGAGTTCTTGCCTCGTAGACCAGTGGTGAGAAGCTGAACCGCTTGCTGACGTACATTAACAAGTGATTGTGGAATGATTCCAGCTCACAGGTTGATCTGGAGAAATAAATTAGCCTATGTTCATATTTCGAGTAGTATTCAAAACATTGATCACAGTGATGACTACTGGTTACTAATTCCATTTTGAAACAGACATGAAGGTGCTTCCATAAGTTACCTGAAAGGTAGATATCGATGGACATTTCTGAGCCACCTCTTTTTTAGAACTATCGTTTCCAGTGCCTTGTGAGCTTTGGAACCACTCTCCAGCCATTGCTTGTCTTGTATTTCTGGCAGGCTACCGTGCAGGCAGTGACCAAGATACCATTCGTGCTCATTTGTGACATGGTGCAGCACACTGCTCCATAGATTCTAAAAAACAAATCTTGTAATCAAGACCATACAGTCGAAGAACAAATAAAGCATAGATATTGTAATGTGCTATCCATTCGTCCATCTGCTGTGTAGTGCACAATAAATCAATAAATGAGATTTGATTTCATATTTCAGAAAAAGCATTAAAAAAAAATTTAAACAAGAGGCTAAAAAATTATTGAATTGTAATAATACTTTAAAAAAATGTTTAAAATATTTTCAGCACATAGAATGACATGTAGGTATTGCATAGATTTTTTTTTTTAAATGCCATAGAACATACCTAATACAACTACACCATCCTTACTCTTCATACGTTGAATTGCAGCACATCTTTTGTCCTCCCACATGTCCTTTATTGCTCCTAAGCAGTAAGTCTCCTGTATATTAAAAAAAAGTGTTCTTTCCTACAAAGCCCATGTTCATGTATTTAAACAGGTGTGCCACTTTGTAGTAGTTATTTCCCGAGAGCAGAATGTTAGTGGCCATCATGAAGTCTCCTGCTTGCATTCCAAATTTCATTGTAGGCTGCGAATTCCAAGTCCACACTTTGTGCCCATTTGAACAGATCTATAAGACAAAATACTACAAAATAAGAGTGATTGCAATACATACAAACAACGAATTTCCAAAAATGATATGCATTGAGTTAAAATGTATATGGATTACAATAAAAAACTACTTTTAAAGTCTTGTTTGGAATTTGAAACTGTATTCATCTATATATGTAGGTTCACTAAGCTGAATAGAGACTGAGACTATGATATACATCTTTTTTATAACGAAAACAACAATAGGTTTTGTGTGACATGCACCTATTAAAATATATATTTTTTCATATGCTAATATACAGAATTATTGTTTTGCATTTATTTTATTACCCATTGGATGACACTTGCTGTTCCCCTTGAAGTCAGGTGGACTTCAAAAGGTGGTGAAGCCCGGCAGGTTTTACAATTCACCACTGGTAGCTGTAGAAGTTTGACCAACTGTTTCAACTGTGCTTCATAGATGCCCGTTGTCCAATTATGTCCTCCTCACACATGACTTTGTTGCTAGCATCAGATGTAAGGACATGATCTTCATGTAGGGGTATCACTTCATCTTCTTGTGTTAGATGGACAGTCTCTTCGAGATCAATTACTTTAAGCTCCTCGATTTTTCTAAAGTCATTAGTTCCTTCACCAGTTCTGTAAATACATATATAAATATTTACAACATTGTATTATTAGCATGTACAAGAAAAATAGTTTTTTCTATACTTTCATTTTGTTAGGGAAAAAAGAATGTGTAAAGCCTGGAAGCCAAAAACATTGATAATATAACAGTTACAGTACGTCAATCAGTTGATATTATTTTGTTTTACCTATATCTGTATTAAAATACATGGTTCATGCAGACAAACCTAAGACAGATAGAGGGAACATAATCCTCATCAGAAGTGCTGTCCTCACTGTCTATTTCCCATGATGTATCATCTGGGTGTTTAAAATCAATTCTGCAAAATACATAATAGTAGTATTAGTAGTGGTAGAACTAATACTAAAAATAATAACCAAGTACAGTATACAGAAAATTACACAAACAGGAGTAGACAGCAAACAGCATTTTGTAACAATGCATTACACCACTTACACTGTGTTCTGAAGATCATTGGCATCTTCGCTCACAGTAATGGTGGACTCATCATGGAAGCTCATCTTTGAAAAACTGCACCACAACAAAAAAAGAAAAAAATGTAGGTTTGTAATGGCGGTATGCATAACAATTTATTCTTATTATCAGCCTATATGATAAAATCATTTTTATCAACACATCTTTGTATTACAACACATGTAATAGTCACCTTTCATGTAATAGCTGTTCATCGCTTTCTGACATAGAAAGGTGTTCGACTCCAGGCTCCAGAAAACACTGATCTCTGTAAAGCATATTTCATAAATTTATCCAATATAATTCTATTCATAAACTCTGATAAATTATATAAAACAAATTTGCCAATGACTACCTCTCTGATGGTGAGTCACTGGACGAAGCTATGGTGGAGAGGGTTAGAAGAGGCATTCCAGGTCTCTTGTAAGGAGTTGACGTGGCTGGTCCTCCTTTTTGGTAACTTAATAAAAATAAAAAAAATGTTGGACATTTGACACATCATTTTATGTCGTGAAAAGTTCACCAAAGATGCAGTTTGAAAACATTACAGCCAATAGTTCATAACATGCCTAGAAGTATTCGCAGTGAATATGACCTCACGATTTTTCACATCATATGCATAGACAATCAGACATTCTAACAATAAGACTTACACTGTCTTCTGTATTCAATTTTTATGTCAGTAAAAGAGTCAAAACAATTACTCACCTGTCAAGTAAAACACATGCAAGATCGGCGTCTCTTTCTAGTTGAAGTTTGTCACGAAGTTCTCTCCATTTAGGAAATGCCACACCGATGTTTATCCTGGTTTTATTTCTCTTCTTGTCCCAACTTCTTCTTGGGTCGTTTGGTTGACCTGTACGTTGACGCTTACGTTTTTGAGGCTTGTCTTTGTCGACAGAACCAGCTGCAATTGATAAAGAATAATTGTGCTCCATAACGACTGCACGAAACAGGCTATCGTTTGTTGCTCGATTGACGCTACAACTACAACTTCCGCATTTGTCCAGGACTCCACGCAGTACGAGCGGAAACCGAGGGTAACGCGGATATGACGCAATTGACTGGCGACTCCCAGCTCCCCCCTGCTCTAACGCCCTGTTTCCTTGGTTAAAATCGCAATTTTCTCACGATTTAAAAATAGTTGGAAACATTTGGAATATTGTAAGTAAACAACTTAACAAAATATATAACACTGGCCTTGTGATATGGGGATATTTTAATGCAAAAATATTGCATATTGCACCTTTAAAGTATTTAGGAGTATATGTTGGCAATGACTCAATGATAAGTAAAAATTGGGAAGGAGTTTTAGAAAAAATAAAGGGGCGATTGGACAAATGGAAATGGCTTTTGCCAAAAATGTATTTTAGAGGGAGGGTAATCATAATTAATAACCTGGTGGCTTCAGTTTTGTGGCATTGTTTGGCCTGCATTGACCCTCCAAATGGACTTTTGAGTAAAATTCAAGGCAGTATGGTGGACTTTTTTTGGGGTACTTTTCACTGGATTCCACAGAGCATACTTTTTCTACCCAGAGATGAAGGAGGACAAGGAATTATCAATTTGCCCAGCAGGGGGGCAGCTTTTCGACTTCTGTTTATTCAAAGGTACCTCATAGGACTTAAGGATCTAGTCTGGAGAAAAGTGGCTGATGTTATCTTTAATCAAGCTAGCAGACTGGGATTGAACTCTGTTTTGTTTTTGATGGACTCAAGTAAGCTGCAGTGCAATGGATTGACTCCTTTTTATAAGGGACTTTTTAAATTGTGGGACTTATTTGAAAAGAGGAGGTTTGAGCCGACATCCTCATTATACTGGCTTTTGGAGGAACCTCTTGTACATGGAGCTCGGTTCGATGTTACTTGTGAAGTTACACCTGGATTGACTCATTGTTTTATTACCACTAAGACTTTAAAACGACATCAATTGTTGGATGTTGCTGGTTCTGGCTTGAATAATGCTCAGTCCATGGCCTCATGTCTAGGTGTGTATTTGTTACGGCATGTAGGAAAAATTCAGACCGTTCTCATCCCAAGGCGTCATATACTGACCCCTTTGACATTTCGTCAACATCCTACGCACATGGAATATTAGATGCAGATAAATATGGGCCAGAAGGTGCCTCCTAGCGGTCTAACCCTAACCCTAACCCATAATCTGTGTCTCATATTGACGCTAGAGGGTGTCATATGCGTAGGATGTTGACGAAATGTCAAAAGGGTCAGTATATGACGCCTTGGGATGAGAATGCGTTAGACAAATTCTGGATTTCTTTAAACAGAAACTCACAGAGATAGAAAATAATCTGATAATTGATTATTATAATGGGAAACTGGTTCCTAATAGTACAGATTCTTTTCCAAGTATTTATCTTAGTCCCAATCTCAAAGGACTGTCTGGACCTTTTCTGAACTTGAGGGGACTAGAAGGTTTAAGTTTGCAGGACGTTCAGAGTAAAGTTTTGTATAAATGTCTTGTAAAAGTTTTAAATAAAGCAAAATTAAAAGAGCGCAGTGATACAGTGTGGAGAGAGAAATTGAAAATAAATGATGGAGATAAACCTATTTGGAGAGTTTTATACAAACCACCAATTTTTAAAAATGTACAGGTGATATTCAATGGAGAGTGTTACACGGCGCAGTTGCTGTAAATGCATTTGTGAGCCTAATTAATCCTAATGTATCAAGTGATTGTCCTTTTTGCGAAATGAGGGAGACTATTTTTCATTGTTTTTTAGAATGTTCAAGACTGCCTGTTTCCCTCTATGGACCTGGCCCTCCGTCCCTCCCCCTGATCCTCCGCCGGTCCACCTCCCTCCTGGGCTCCCTGTTTTTGTTTTGCACTTCTTGTCTCTGTTTCCCCATTTTTACCTGGCCCTCCGTCCCTTCCCCTGGTCCTCCTCCGCTCCACCTCCCTCCAGGTCTCTGTGTTCCTTGGTCTCGTCTTGGGTTCGGGTGGAGCATCTGGTAGCTGCTCCGTGGAGGAGGGGGTAATGTCACGCTGTCTGGTTTCTGTTTCCCTGGGTGTCCACTAGTGGTCTCACTTCCCCATAGGCACCTCACCGCAGGCACTACAATTCCCACAAAGCCTTGTCCCTTCATCACAGTAATTGCACTCCTGTTAATTGCACTCAGGTGTCTTCACTTGATAGTCATTACCCTGCCTATATAATCCGGTCTGTTACCTATTGTCTTTATGGAGTCGTTACTTTCCGTCACCTAGTTTCCTCGCATTTCCTAGTCCTTGAGTTCCTGTTCTTGTTCCTGTTTGTTTGTTTCTGTTTGTATTGATGTTGGTTACGACCCCGGCTTGTTTTTGACTCTGATTTGGATTACCCTTAGTAAACCACACTGCACTTGGATCTTCCGTCTCCTGTGTTCCCGTATGTGACAAGAGCATAAGAGACTTATAAATTTGTGTTATTTAATTCACTCAATATATGAGTACATATATAAAATATTTAATATGAAAATGTATACATGTATATATTAAAACAAGTTTAACTAATTAAAAATGTTGTTTTATATACACACAGTTTAAATTATACCATTAAATTGCACACGTACAATGTAATATATATAATAATATAGAATATATGTAATAAATGTAATATGTGTGTGTAATACATATTAATTACATTATGAGTATCATATTGCATTGTTAACATTTTCTGCTTAGAGATCAATTATGAAACATTCACTCTTACAAAGAAACTATAACAATTATATAAAATAACTGCTGTATTTTCAACGATGAGTTTTGTTTAATATTTCCTAACATCACAAACCATTCAACACAATTAACAATACCATTACATGAGAATATACATGTAATTTATATGATATTGTATTTACAATACAGAAAGTTAATATTGCTAAAGTAACGTAGCATTCAACTTAACTTACCTTCTTACTTAACGTTAATTGCGTTGATCTCAAACTCTTACGTAAAAACAGCGGTCACCTGAGGTAAAACTTTTGCGAAGCGAAAGGTCCCCAGTTTGAAACTGGGCGGGAACACTGAATCTCTTTTTCACAATTGTTCAGGTGGGTTTCTGTTGAGGAGGAACTCAACGCTTCCAAGGCTTTGTGGCCAAGAGGCATGAATACAGTCACTAAAGGTATAGTTGATGCGGAAATGAAAAAGCAGTCAATGTTTGACCTAAACCTATCCCACATCTGTGACATTCCAAGCCTGCGTGGCTTTCTTCTGAGGAACACGAAAAAAGAGATTTGTCTGAGTGGCCCTCTGTTGAGCTGCAGCTCTGCGTCACGAAGGCCCGTCTTTACACAGGTGTGAAGATAATTATTAAGCCACACTAGGCAGCAGTAATTGCCACGCCGACAGACTCTGTACTTTTAACCTGGTAGTTTCGATGAACAGACAAGACCCAAAGACCCAATATTTCGTACAACGTATAAAAATATATATATTAAATGAAAGGGGAAAATAAGCACAAAAGAAATGGCCACAGAGGATTCCCGCAGACAACTGGAGAAATGCTTGGTTTGCCGCTAAAAATAGAAGGTATTTGCAGACTGAAGAGCGCAACGCAATCTGTAATTTGATTCGCGCTCCAAGATGCGTGCGATGAAAAGATCTGACACAACCTTGGCCGCAGGTTTCCGTAGTGTAGAGGTTATCATGTTCGCCTTATGCATTTCAGGAAACTCTGCGTAGACTGCCACGCCGAATGAACTCTGCCCTCTTGTGTGTGGGACTTACGCAGATTGGGTAGCACTTTATTTTACAGTCCTGTTCCTCATGTACATACTATGTACTTATTATAGTAATTACAATAACTATGTAATAACTAGGTACTAACCCTGAACCTACCCCTAAACCTAACCCTACCCCATGTAGTTACCTTTTAAAAGATAAAACAATATTCAGCACTTCAGCACTTGCCTGTGGTTGTCACATTTATGTAGAATCCAAGAGGAATAAACATCAAAACATAAAGAATGTAACATCACAAAAATAGCATAGTTGATCTTCAGTCCATATGTTTTGTGCACTGTAGAGTCCATTTTGGTGACTCTCAAAAATCAATTTCCCATCATCTTGACATCTTTGAATTTAATTTACTTACCTGTGGCTTTGACTAGTGACCTCAATATAGGAAGTACACAGTAAAATAGTAATCCTCCTGTCAGTAATGCAATTCCTAAAAACATTCCCAATTTAGTTGTTAAAACCCCTTAACTTTGGATCTTTTCCATCATTTGCTTTATCTACCATTCTTAGCCTTTTCAATTTGATCATTACTTCACTAAATGCTCCTTCTGGAGCAGTATTATTTGGTATATAAATACAGCATTGTCCCCATGCTGTATTTATACATAACACCTACTTTTCCTTCTTCAGTTTACAAATAATCTAGAGCTTTTCTATTTCGCTCTTGTCATTCTGCTTGTTGCATCTAATTGCACTTCTATAAATGTTAAGGCCTTATCAGTGTAATAAATAAATCTTTGCTGATTGTATTGTATGTAATTCATCCATTCTGTAATTTAATATTTTCTTTTTGTAATTAAAATTAATATTATTCATACCTTAATGTAACATCATCTTTTGTATTAAATTTGTTAAGTATGCCTTTTGGTTGACCAATTTAATTTATATAATCTGCAGGGTCTTTTTTATCAGCTTTGTTTTATTCAAATTTTTTCTTAATTTGTTGTTTCCTCTTCTAAAGAGATGTAACATTTTATTTGTCAGCATAACCCTGGTAGATAATCCTTATACTTTTTCTGGTAATGTTGGCAAGAGGCCTTATTCTAATCCTTATTCTAATGTGTCTGCCAATACAATATCAATTTGATCAATTATAGCTGGTGGGCCCTTTTTTCAATAACAAATGATCTTTACATTATGGTATTTTCCATATTTTGATGCATTTCCCTTCAAATCGTTCTACATCAATATTTCCCTTCTCATAACCTTCAAATTGTTGATATGCCATTACTTGACATTATCTTTCCACTTTTTCTTTTCCATTTCTTGGCCCACATCTGCTCCCAAGTATTTTGATCTTGTAGTGTATTTTCGTCTGCCATGAATCTAAGGAATCACACAGTCTCTGGGTTTTGTTTACAGAAGATAGACTTTATTTCAGAGAGAAACAAAGCCGAGATGTTCTCTGCCAGAAGATCTCCCGAATGCTAGGTGGCATCTCATTATATACCCTATACAGGGCGTTCCAAATAGTCAGACTTTTCCTTATGCTTGCAATTTTGATACCTCCCTAGGGAGAAGGGCCCCTAGTTGTTTTTGAATAGAGAAAGGCCCTGTCTATATGTCTGACCATATGTTTCTCATCAGTTTTGTACATTTCAGCACGTAGGCAAATTACTTTCTATACTTTACCTATAGGATTATAATGGAATAATAACATAACAAAAATGGCTAGATTCACATTGATTATTCTTGATTGATTAGAATCTTCTTAATAAAAATCTTCCACAATCTCATTAGCAGTCCCATCACTCTCTCATTCCATCTTTACCAGGGAGACTCTTTGCGAGTCGTTGCAATGGTCTTTCCCTCGTTGCCAAGGGTGGGTCCTTACTAGCACGCCCTTCATCCCTCACTTCATGCTGTGTGGAGTGGTTGAAGCTGGTTGGAGTATTTTAAGGTTAGAGATGTGAACTCAGGTGTCACTCTGTAACCATTTTGCTGATTAATGCAAGGCTCTCCCTTGAAATCATAACTGCACCCTCACTGGTTCTCTTTGATGGAGCGAAGCATTCCTTGGCCTTACTAGAACTGCTGTCACCTGTAAATGGAGTTGTTTGTTAGTGATATCAAGCATGCTAATTTGTTCATCTTGCTAGTCGTCCGTCTTGGTGTGACCTGTGTAATGTGGATTGAGGGCTGTCTTGGCCCCATTTTTGAGCTTTCACAATTCCAGTGCTGTCCTTATAATGAGAAAAGGGTGAATACTCATTTTTTATAATATAATAAAGAATTTGGTTTCACTCCGTTAGCGGTATACTTACTATTTTTAAATTCATTTCAATTTTATTCTCAACAATTTGCTTATTCGGTTATTTCTTTGTTTTGTAAACTGAGTTCCACTATATCACTAGATACTTTATCTAGTCCTATTTTGCTCAGTAGCATAGGCCTTTTGACTTGGAAAACACTCAACCCACTTTATTTATTTTAACAGTCAGAAAGACAATATATTATCCTTTTGAAACAATCAGCTCCATCATGACATGCTGGAAAAAAAATTAGATGTGGGATGGACAGAGCAAGCTTGCTTTGCTCTGCCTTCCCATGTTATATGCTGAGCATGTGTGGCACTGTTTTTCTTTCTGCCACAACAAAGACCTAGGTACTGACCAGGGCTGCGTTTCCCAAAAGCATCGTAAGCCTAAGTTGATCGTAAAAACGATCGTGCTCTGGAGTAATCGTACATCCCCAAGTGCATCGTAAGAAGACACATTTATGAGGACACCTGCAGGACAACCGGCAGATTACACTTTTATCTAGATTTAACACACTGCAACGCGAGTAATATAATAATATTTTGATTGTACTTTATTGTACACTTTATTGTACTAGTTTTTTGTTTACATTAATTTATAAATGAAATAAATAAAAAGGGGAAAACAAGATAAAAAAAAACACATCTAAATTAAATGAATGAACAAAAAAAATCATAAAAGAAGTAATGTGGAAAATTTGCTTCAAAGACTGGGCAAAATAGGAATGAATTAAAAAAAATCTGTCAATGACTTGCTGACGTGCACGAAAACCAGCCATGTATTGGGCATTTCTTGGTTGGCCATGTGGTCCCATGCCATCTTCGTCCTCCACATCCTCCTCCTCCACCTCTTCATCTTCCTCCCTGTTAAGTAAGGGCACTCTCATCTGTACTGCAATGTTGTGCAACAGAGCTGTTACTATTATTACTGCACAGCACTTTTGTGGAGCAAACAAAAGACCACCGCTGGACTGGTGAATTGCCCGAAAGCGCATCTTCCACCTCCCTATTGTGCGTTCCACAATACTACGTGCAACACGGTGTGCTCCGTTGAAATTTGTCTCCCTGTTATTCATAGGATTAGCCACAGGCGTGAAGAGATATGGCCTTAGTGGGTAACCACTGTCCCCAAGCAGCCTCCACTGTCCCTGTAAGTTTTGTGCCTCCTGACCAACAGATGAATTGGTGAACATGAAGGAGTCGTGTGTGCTTCCGGGCCACCTTGCCACAATGTCTGTAATCAAACCCTTATGGTCACAGATCACCTGGCAGTTGATAGCTCCATAGCCTTTGCGGCATATATATACATGGCCATCCACAGATGGTGTAAGGATCGGGATCAAGGTACCATCGATCACTCCAATGACCTGTGGGATGTGATGATGTGTTAAAAAATACTGTTGTATTTCTGTGATGTCCTGTCATGATGCTGGAAATTGAATGTGTTCCACAGCAAGTGGAAGTAATGCATTGGTGACCGCTTGAACAGCTCTTGAAACTGATACCTTACTTAGTCCAAGCTCCTCACCAAGTACCTGGAGAAAACTGCCTGTTGCATAAAATCTCAAGGCTGATAGGAGTTGGATTTCAGGGGACAAGGCAAAATTTCTCCTGGTGGCATGCATCAGCTGAGGTCCAATGCTATTTAGCAATTGGCTATTTGTCCTCTTGGCAGACAGTATCGCCTTATTATAGCCATGTCATCAAGGATATCCAAGGGGTTTTGATGCTGTCTGATGAAGGCATTTAAAGTCACCAGTCTACTTCGTGGTCGTCTCTGTCTTTGTCTTTCTCTGACCCTCAATTGAAGAACACGCTGTAGTGCAGCCATGATTTCCTCTGCAAGTCTAGTGAAGTGTAAACTCTATACTAATCCTAGCTTAATTGAAGAAACCATGTGAAGGTCACCAGGCTATGATAATGTTCACATATCCCACTGCCTATCATCAATTTCAGTAATGACATTAGGCCCTACCTTGAAGAAAGTGAAGGTGTGGCATGCTTAGAAACTGTATAGATTACATATTATATTGCTTTAATCTATCCTCTGTTCATAATGATGAAAAGCTGTGCTTATTATAAAAATGAATACATAGAACAGTACTGGTAAAAAATGTTGTTGATTTTTTTGTCTATACCTGTAGAAATGAATTGGCTAGATAAAGTACTGTATATATATTTGTGTTATCTGTCACGCCAAATATATAGACTTTATATTAATAATATTGAAACTTAAATGCCTATGTCTGAAAATAATCATCAACCATTAGCCATTACTTCAGAAACATTTGGAAGAACTCATAACAATTATTGTATTATTTCATATGGTCTTAGGCCTCGTGTGTATGGTTCAACAAACACATGGACATCAAAAACACTGCATATAGCTTTATTAATAAAAGCATTACATAGTTTTATTAATTTGGGTTATTCAGTTCCCCACAACCTGCAAAATACATTGTACAGTGAGATGAGTCATAACTACATATAGAAAACATTTCACATTGCACAAATTACTGAAACAATAAATCACATTACCTGCGTCTTCTGGAAAGATAATTGGCACAGAAATTGAGGGCCTTGCAAAACTCATCTCCTCTAGTGCAAGCCTCCTCTCTTCTAAGGCCAGTTTGGCCTTCTTGAGCTCAATGAGCTGCTGTTGGAAGTTGTTGTCTCTCTCATTGGCTTCTTGAAGGCATTGCCTAATGTCTTTTTAAGACATCTAGTTTCTCTCTCTCCAGCTGCACTAGGTTCTGACTACAGCTACAGACATTCTCAAACTGCTGAGTTGTTGTGGCTGCAGTCTGGACCACTGAAGATGGAGGCTGTGGCCTGGGAGGGTTTTTTGTAGGACTAGGAGATGGTAGGTGCTCGGAGATGGCAGATGAAACTGATGGTTCCTCTGAGCATGAAGGACCTGACTCAGGTTCAGGCTCAGGTTGAGTTATCCCTACTCCTCCATGGATGTCAATACCACCACTTATTCCATCTGAAGCACTTGTGCCAAGTATTGACAATGCCTTTTCTTCCTCGGCTGTAAGAAGGGGGGACTCATTGGTCCCACCACATGTTTTTTTTAATTGCAGTCCTCTGCAGTGCCCTCTTCCTTTTTGCCAGGCTCGCAAAATCCTGCCACTTCTTGCAGACCTCCTTCCCTGACCTTTGAACACCCCTGGTTGCAGTTATTTTGGTAGCAATGTCCTCCCAGATGTTTTGTTTTTCTTTATTAGTATGGTGTCCTTTAAATCTGGTAAAAATGACATATTTGTTTTTCTCTATCTCCTCTAAGAGGACATTAATTTCATCCTTTTGAAAGGTATCTTTTCTTGTTTTTTTTTGTTCAGCCATTTTGTCAGTGTCTCCGCCTGTATGTAGGTGCTTTATATAGACTTGATTGTCTTGATTGGTAATCCAAAACAGATGACAATTATTAGGTTAAACGTTCAGAATACGATTCCATATAAGGTTAAATTTCAGCACTTCGCGAATGGACAGTGACTCGGAAGTAGCATGTAGAGCGCGTTCTCGCACGTTCATGTTAAGTGCATTTTTGGGAAACGCACGTGGAATTGCTGCGAGCGTTCGTAAGTTTGCACGTAGAAAATGCTCTTAAGAGCTAAGATACATCGTTATCGGGAAACCCGGCCCAGGAAACTTAACCAAATACATCCATGGTCATTATTTTACTGGGCATAAATTGCCCTGTGGGCCCACATTCATATTTGTATACAGCTGTTTTAGCAAATAGATTTTTATTGCCTCAGTGTCTCGTCAGGCACTCTCTTTCATGCCATACAACACCATCATTCATACTTTTTCACATCTTTTCACACCCCCTTTTGGCCAAAAACATATTTTTTTCTCAAAATGTCAGCTGATTGTGAACTAAATTATTTTAGCTGTGGAACGGCACATTTTGTGTAGGGTAACATGAACCTTTTATGTTAGACTCTACATAGTGTCATTTCACATAGTTTCTAGATGTCGCGCAACTAGGCAACATCAGTCACCATAAAGTTTAGTTTAACACCGCTGTATAAACCTCTTTTTCTTTCTTTCCTTTCTTTTTTCAAAATCTAATAGATTAATTTGTTTAGAATAATAGGCCTAGGCATTGGACATTTGAGAGAGCCAATTATAATTTCTCAAATGTCACTTGTTTGTCTAATTTAAAGTTTATTCAAATAATTTTTTGTTATGTTCATGAGCAACTCTGAGAAGTGGATTGGAGATCCTGCATAATCTAGGATCCATGGCAATCAACATTTCCATCTTGTTATCCCCAGTGATTACAGCATATGATATTTCATGATTTTGGATCTTTGGAATAATTTTTATTATTATTTTATTAAATCTAACCCTAGAAAATTACCTTTAAACCAAATGGAGTGACCAATATTTCTATTTTCTCAACCATATATATTTTTTCCTATTGTGCATTTAGATACCCCTTTTTCTTTTTTTCCCAAAGAGCACAGCATTGTTGTCAAGTATTCAGTTGTGCATTTTCCCCTTGTTGGTTAATGAAATAGGCCTTACTATGCCAAATCCAGCTCCATGTTTATCTGATTGGTGAGTGAAGTACTCACTTCTGTCTGTCAAAATTATTTTTTCTTTAAGACAAAAGGCTGGACTGATACCTATTGAAAAGCAGATTGAGAGAGTTGTTAAAACACTGAATTTAAAGAAGTGCTGTGAGACCAGTGAATAATCAATATTAAAATATTTAATAAAAAAAATTAAATAAAATAATTAAAATTGGAAGCAGTCTCTTTAGTGTTCATTTTATATGCAGCACCTATGCACAGAAGGGATGGAAGTCCTTCTGGTTAGATCATCAGCCTGGGCTGTTGTACTGGGTCGTCAGTCTGTGATTGCACTCAAAGACCTGATGTTGTGGTGTATGGTCTCCGTTGTTTCTCTGATTCTTCTCAGTCTGGCTTTTGGTTGCTTTCTGCCAGAGTTCTGCAGTTCAAGATGTTCTCTTCACCCTCAGGAAAAGTCTCAAGTGAAAGATGCACCTTTTCCTGCTTTAATTCAGTCTTTCTCCATGCTGAAGAGTGCTCTCCTCTTTCAGGAGGGGAGGGGAACGTCCGTCAGCTCCTCCCTCTTCTTCTCTCTGCAGCTGTGTTTGCTACTTTGCCATTTCTAGACAGACTACAGTTTATTGCGTCCTTTTGTCAAGGCACTGTTCCAAAAGTCATCTGAAATTTTAACACTCAGGGACTGCATTAATCAAATGTACCTTTGTAACTTCTGACCAAATTGTGTCTGAGTAGTAAGCTCTTTTTCAAATTTTCACTTTTCAACCTCTTCTTTCAGTGGTCCCTTAGTAAAAACAAAATCATCTGGTTGAAAACAGCAGTTCTCTTATTCTATGTTAGTAAAGCAAGTTCTTCATTGCAGGAAAATAGCAAGCATTTTTTTTTCTTTGCAAAATGCAGAAATCAGCTACCTTTATTATCTAATTATACTGCAATAAAACAAAATAAACATTCCTTTTCTAACAGCATGACATGCATATGGTAAGATAAAGCCTTCAATCATAATTTTTCTTCAAAATTTGCGTACATAATTCAGAATAATCTGGTATTGGTGAATTAATGTTTCCTAACCAACATAAAATCATTCCTATTATTGTAAATAAAATAATTTAATTTAAATATTTAAGACCAAGCTGAATCCTCTGTTCCTGCCTCACAGCGCACGGGTCTCGAGGCTTCACTGTCTGCGGTTTGACTTTACTGAATCAGATAGAGGCGAATAAAACTTATTGACCATGATCTCTATCCGACGACACCAGCCCCATGTCTCTATGACCCCGGGGAACCGAGTTACGGCCCCCCAAAATGTGGAATTTGATCCATTATAACTCAGGAACCGGACCACCCACGAACTCGAGGGTGGTCGCATACGGTAGGCCCCTCGACCCTCGACCGAATTTCAGCCCCGGGGTCCACCGCTTCGCGGAGATATTAGCTAAAAAATAGTACCAATCAACCCTCCACTCGCACCTACTCATCCATGCCGGCCAGGGTGCACCCGCCCCGGCTAGAGAAGGCAGCTCGAGGGGGTGGAAGTCGGAAGAAAAATTGTATTATGATGCCTAGAGATAACACTTGTACTGTACTCAGGGCACTCAGAGGAATCCATTTTTGTAAGTTTTATCCCATAATACTGTAGCATTTGCATTAAAACGAACGTTGAATTTTGGTTAATTTGCACCACAAATGGTGTCACACATTTTTCCAAGCTGTAACTCCGCCAAAACGGGGCCAAACTGCACCAAAATCGAGTCAAAGTCAAACCACGGGGCCCTCTATCCGACGACACCAGCCCCATGTACCTATGACCCTGGGGGTCCGAGTTACGGACTCCCAAAATTTAGAATTTGAACCGTTATAACTCAGGAACCGGTCCTCTCAGGAACTCGTGGGTGGTCGCATACGGTAGGCCCCTCGACCCTTTAGGGATCCCCCGAATTTCAGCCCCGGGGTCCACCGCATCGCGGAGATATTAGCAAAAAAATAGTACCATCCACCACCCCCCCCCGCACCTACCCATCCATGCCGGCCAGGGTGCACCCTCCCCGGCTAGAGAAGGCAGCTCAAGGGGGGTGGAAGTCGGAAGAAAAATCTTTGGATGAGGCCTAGAGAAAACACTTGTACTGTACTCAGGGCACTCAGAGGAATCCATTTTTGTAAGTTTTATCCCATAATACTGTAGCATTTGCATTAAAACGAACGTTGAATTTTGGTTAATTTGCACCACAAATGGTGCAAGTCTTGCAGTATATTAAATAGCAATATTTTTTTATTGGCAGTCTATTTCTCAATTCAGTTCTAGTCTAATGAACTACACATGGGGCAATTTCATTGGTCACTTAACAGTTTCTTTATTTGAAATCTTCCTAATTCCAATTTATCCATAATGTATTGTAAAATACGTTTTATAAAACAAGAGTACACACTTTGCAGTCTATTTCTCATTCCACTTTTAGTCCAAACAACTTCAAATGGGACTATTTCCTTGGTCACTTACCAGTCTATTTCTCATTCCTTTTCTAGTCTAATAAAAATACATTTCACTATTTCAGTCTATTTCTCATTCAACTTCTAGTCTAATAATCAGTTTAACTGGTTATGATGATCGGCCTGAATAAATTTGAAATAGAAGCGTATTTATGTGAAAACATCCTAATTTCAAGTTATTCAAAATATAGTAAAATATGTTTTTATTAAACATTTTATGTATAGAAATACTATATATTTATTATGTATTTATTACATATACTTTTTTATTTACATACACAATATATAAATATGTTTAAATTATTTTTATTACATGTAATATATATTTGTGTGTGTGTGTGTGTAAAGTAATGACACCTTAATTCAATTTCAAATATTTATTGAACTTTTTGTTTTGCAGACATTGTAAAGTCAAAAGTGCCTCAAAGTTCTGTACAAAAAAACACAATATATAAAAAGTATAATAGGAAACATGCATTATATAAGAAAAATAAAATAAATAAATGAACATGTTCAGAAAGATTCAGAGCAAACTGACATTGATCTTAACTATAACTATTTACAAAAAAAAGATAAAAGAAAAATGGAACAGGCTATCAAAACAAATAAAAAGATAACCTTACTTGTTTATCTTAGAAATAAAAGGAGTAGAACAATTATCATAAAATATCAAAACAAACAATTTAAATAGCTAAATAAATTATTTATGGGGATTTTATTTTTAAATCTCTCCAGTCTCTTTTTTGCTCACTCCACCAGCTTTTTAGATGCTATTTCCTGTGGTGATTTAAGGTGGGTTGATGCCCTCCCAGTGGGCCCGGGACTCCTCAATGAGCTGATCAACAAAAAGAAAGCACAAGAGAAGGACCAGGTGAGTCAGGTCGATAGCACAGAGGTAAACACTAACAAACATTATTATTATTATATTAAATTAAATTAAATATATAATAAATTATACTATTTATTATATACCACCAATATATATTATTCACTTTAAATATATATATGCATTATATACTTATTATATGTGTGTGTGTGTGTGTGTGTATATAAGTACAGAGTAAGTACAATTTAATAATATGTTAAGTAATGAAACATCTAGACCAATTTTCAAATATTTAACCTGGGGTCCCCTGCTTCGCTGAGATATATATCCGACAATACCAGCCCCATGCTGGGCTGAAACATGCTTGCACTCAGCAGTACTCTTTGTATTCATAATTTTCTCGCAGCCCATATTATTATTTTCACAAGACCATAATGATAATAACAAATCATCAATTAATAATTAATCATTATTTTACGAAAATCATTGTTATTTGTGATCGCGGATGTTTGCGGGAGGCTTTAAGACCAAGCTGAATCCTCTGTTCCTGCCTCACAGCGCACGGGTCTCGAGGCTTCACTGTCTGCGGTTTGACTTTACTGAATCAGATAGAGGCGAATAAAACTTATTGACCATGATCTCTATCCGACGACACCAGCCCCATGTCTCTATGACCCCGGGGGTCCAAGTTACGGCCCCCCAAAATGTGGAATTTGATCCATTATAACTCAGGAACCGGACCACCCACGAACTCGAGGGTGGTCGCATACGGTAGGCCCTCTAGGGATCCCCCGAATTTCAGCCCCGGGGTCCACCGCTTCGCGGAGATATTAGCAAAAAAATAGTACCATCCAACCCCCCACTCGCACCTACTCATCCATGCCGGCCAGGGTGCACCCGCCCCGGCTAGAGAAGGCAGCTCGAGGGGGTGGAAGTCGGAAGAAAAATTGTATTATGATGCCTAGAGAAAACACTTGTACCGTACTCAGGGCACTCAGAGGAATCCATTTTTGTAAGTTTCATCCCATAATACTGTAGAAATATGCATAGAAAAACCACATGTGGTGAATGTTAACCAAAATGTCACAAATTTTTCCAAGCTGTAACTCCGCCAAGACAGGGCCAAACTGCACCAAAATCGAGTCAAAGTCAAACCACGGGGCCCTCTATCCGACGACACCAGCCCCATGTACCTATGACCCCGGGGGTCCGAGTTACGGACTCCCAAAATTTAGAATTTGAACCGTTATAACTCAGGAAACGGTCCTCCCAGGAACTTGTGGGTGGTCGCATACGGTAGGCCCCTCGACCCTCTAGGGATCCCCCGAATTTCAGCCCCGGGGTCCACCGCATCGCAGAGATATTAGCAAAAAAATAGTACCATCCACGTTTCTAGTCTAATAAACAACAAATTTGACTATTTCAGTCTATTTCTCATTCAATTTCAAGTCTAATAATTAGTTTAACTGGTGATGATCGGCCTGAATACATTTGAAATGGAAGTTTATTAATGTGAAAACATATGGCACTGTTTCATGGATCACTTGCCAGTCTATTTCTCATTCAATTTGTAGTCTTATTAACTACAAATGGTAATATTTCCTTGGTCACTTACCAGTCTATTTCTTATTCCACTTATAGCTTAATAAACTACATATGGCACTATTTCCTTGATCACTTGCCAGTCTATTTCTTATTCAAAACTTTTAGTCTAATAAACTACAAAAAGTACTATTTCCTTGGTCACTTACCAGTCTATTTCTCATTCCTTTTCTAGTCTAATAAAAATACATTTCACTATTTCAGTCTATTTCTCATTCAACTTCTAGTCTAATAATCAGTTTAACTGGTTATGATGATCAGCCTGAATAAATTTGAAATAGAAGCGTATTTATGTGAAAACATCCTAATTTCAACTTATTCAAAATATAGTAAAATATGTTTTTATTAAACATTTTATGTATAGAAATACTATATATTTATTATGTATTTATTACATATACTTTTTTATTTACACACACAATATATAAATATGTTAAAATTATTTTTATTACATGTAATATATATTTGTGTGTGTGTGTGTGTAAAGTAATGACACCTTAATTCAATTTCAAATATTTATTGAACTTCTTGTTTTGCAGACATTGTAAAGTCAAAAATGCCTCAAAGTTCTGTACAAAAAAACACAATATATAAAAAGTATAATAGGAAACATGCATTATATAAGAAAAATAAAATAAATAAATGAACATGTTCAGAAAGATTCAGAGCAAACTGACATTGATCTTAACTATAACTATTTACAAAAAAAAGAAAAAAGAAAAATGGAACAGGCTATCAAAACAAATAAAAAGATAACCTTACTTGTTTATCTTAGAAATAAAAGGAGTAGAACAATTATCATAAAATATCAAAACAAACAATTTAAATAGCTAAATAAATTATTTATGGGGATTTTATTTTTAAATCTCTCCAGTCTCTTTTTTGCTCACTCCACCAGCTTTTTAGATGCTATTTCCTGTGGTGATTTAAGGTGGGTTGATGCCCTCCCAGTGGGCCCGGGACTCCTCAATGAGCTGATCAACAAAAAGAAAGCACAAGAGAAGGACCAGGTGAGTCAGGTCGATAGCACAGAGGTAAACACTAACAAACATTATTATTATTATTATTATATTAAATTAAATTAAATATATAATAAATTATACAATATATATATATATATATATATATATATATATATATATATATATATATATATATATATATATATATATATATATATATATTCTAGTCTTGTAGTCTAATAAACAACAAATGAGATTATTTCCTTGGTTCACTTACCAGTCTATTTCTCAGGCAACTTCTAGTCTAATAATCTACAAAAAGCAGATTTATTAATGAAAGTTATTGTATGGTGTTATCAAAGTGGCAAGTGTCATACTCACTTAGGGCTGGCACGTGGTCCGGAAAGGGGTATGGTGCATCGGAGGAGTGGGCATTCTTTGAAGGCCCGGCGATCTCCTCCTCGGGTCCTGTGGCTGGCCCTGCCTCAGGCCTGGTGGCTGGCTCTTCATCTAGTCTGTCAACCTGCGACTCTGAGCACTCCTCCTCCCCAGGGCTGTTGAGGGCCGATAGCAGACTACGTGTTGCCCGTGCAACCTGCCTAGAGGGGGTGGGATTTGACCGCTTCCTCAGCTGCCGGTACCTCCCTGAGACATCACTGAGAGTGCTGGTCAGGGTGTCAACTTGCTTATTTAGGTCAGCCACCTGGTCCTGCAGGTTCTTAATCTTTGCCTTACAGTTAGGCTTGTCACATTCCTCCTCCGGGACTGGAGGACTGTCCAAGACATCCTGGGCCTCGTCAAGGTCCAAGGTTGAAACCATTGGTTCCTCCGGGTTGGAGGCCCTCAAGCTCGCTAGATCTTCCAGTATTTTTTTCCTTTTGCAAGCCTGCATATATTCACGCCGAGCCACCTTGGTCAGCTCAGTGTGGTTGTTAAGGTGGCGGTCCATGCGGGTAGTCGACTTCCTGCACCCTGGGACAGGGCAGACGCCTTTCCGCACATTAACTCTCCCAGAAGCAATGGATAGGAGAAGCTTGCGCTCCTTCACATTCCGCACCTTGTGAAAGACACGAAGGTGTTGGCTTAGCTGATTATAGCCATGAAAGCACAAGGGACAGTCGTCCAAAGCCATATCTGCTTTTGTTAAAACATTAAAGAACTTGTTAGCAAGAGGATGAATCCCAGGGACACTGCCCATGCATTGGTTACTTATAACTTTTAGTTCGTCCCATTTGTAGCCTGTTAATCAAACTTTGAGTCTAATACTATAGAGAGCACAGTTTGCAGTCTATTTCTCATTACACTTCTAGTTTAATAAACTACAAATTTGACTATTTCTTTGATTCACTCACCAGTCTATTTTTCATTCTTTTTCTAGTCTAATAATCTACAAATGGGACTATTCCCTTGGATCACTTACCAGTCTATTTCTCATTCAACTTCTAGTCTAATAAACTACAAATATGACTATTTCCTTGATTCAGTTACCAGTCTATTTTTCATACCACCTCTAGTCTAAGAAACTACAATTGGAACTATTTCCTTGGTCACTTACCAGTCTATTTCTCATTCCACATTTAGTCTAATAAACTGTATATTACCTTGGTCCCTTACCAGTCTATTTCCCATTCATTTTCTAGTCTAATAAACTACACATAGGACTATTTCCTTATTTAACCTACTAGCTAATTTTTCATTCCATATCTAGCCTCATGAACTACAATTGGTACTATTTCCTTGGTTCACCAATATTTAAATGATTTTTTATTATATGTAATATATATTTACGATACGTTTCACTTTAAATATGTATATGCATTATACACTTATTATGTGTGTGTGTGTGTATAAGTACAGAGTAAGTACAATTTAATAATATGTTAAGTAATGAAACATCTAGACCAATTTTCAAATATTTAACCTGGGGTCCCCTGCTTCGCTGAGATATATATCCGACAATACCAGCCCCATGCTGGGCTGAAACATGCTTGCACTCAGCAGTACTCTTTGTATTCATAATTTTCTCGCAGCCCATATTATTATTTTCACAAGACCATAATGATAATAACAAATCATCAATTAATAATTAATCATTTTACGAAAATCATTGTTATTTGTGATCGTGGATGTTTGCGGGAGGCTTTAAGACCAAGCTGAATCCTCTGTTCCTGCCTCACAGCGCACGGGTCTCGAGGCTTCACTGTCTGCGGTTTGACTTTACTGAATCAGATAGAGGCGAATAAAACTTATTGACCATGATCTCTATCCGACGACACCAGCCCCATGTCTCTATGACCCCAGGGGTCCGAGTTACGGACTCCCAAAATTTAGAATTTGAACCGTTATAACTCAGGAAACGGTCCTCCCAGGAACTCGTGGGTGGTCGCATACGGTAGGCCCCTCGACCCTCTAGGGATCCCCCGAATTTCAGCCCCGGGGTCCACCGCATCGCGGAGATATTAGCAAAAAAATAGTACCATCCACTTTTCTAGTCTAATAAACAACAAATTTGACTATTTCAGTCTATTTCTCATTCAATTTCAAGTCTAATAATTAGTTTAACTGGTGATGATCGGCCTGAATACATTTGAAATGGAAGTTTATTAATGTGAAAACATATGGCACTGTTTCATGGATCACTTGCCAGTCTATTTCTCATTCATTTTACAGTCTAATAAACTACATATGGCACTATTTCATGGATCACTTGACAGTCTATTTCTCATTCAATTTGTAGTCTTATAAACTACAAATGGTAATATTTCCTTGGTCACTTACCAGTCTATTTCTTATTCCACTTATAGCTTAATAAACTACATATGGCACTATTTCCTTGATCACTTGCCAGTCTATTTCTTATTCAAAACTTTTAGTCTAATAAACTACAAAAAGTACTATTTCCTTGGTCACTTACCAGTCTATTTCTCATTCCTTTTCTAGTCTAATAAAAATACATTTCACTATTTCAGTGTATTTCTCATTCAACTTCTAGTCTAATAATCAGTTTAACTGGTTATGATGATCGGCCTGAATAAATTTGAAATAGAAGCGTATTTATGTGAAAACATCCTAATTTCAAGTTATTCAAAATATAGTAAAATATGTTTTTATTAAACATTTTATGTATAGAAATATTATATATTCATTATGTATTTATTACATATACTTTTTTATTTACACACACAATATATAAATATGTTAAAATTATTTTTATTACATGTAATATATATTTGTGTGTGTGTGTGTGTGTGTGTAAAGTAATGACACCTTAATTCAATTTCAAATATTTATTGAACTTTTTGTTTTGCAGACATTGTAAAGTCAAAAATGCCTCAAAGTTCTGTACAAAAAAACACAATATATAAAAAGTATAATAGGAAACATGCATTATATAAGAAAAATAAAATAAATAAATGAACATGTTCAGAAAGATTCAGAGCAAACTGACATTGATCTTAACTATAACTATTTACAAGAAAAAGAAAAAAGAAAAATGGAACAGGCTATCAAAACAAATAAAAAGATAACCTCACTTTTTTATCTTAGAAATAAAAGGAGTAGAACAATTATCATAAAATATCAAAACAAACAATTTAAATAGCTAAATAAACTATTTATGGGGATTTTATTTTTAAATCTCTCCAGTCTCTTTTTTGCTCACTCCACCAGCTTTTTAGATGCTATTTCCTGTGGTGATTTAAGGTGGGTTGATGCCCTCCCAGTGGGCCCGGGACTCCTCAATGAGCTGATCAACAAAAAGAAAGCACAAGAGAAGGACCAGGTGAGTCAGGTCGATAGCACAGAGGTAAACACTAACAAACATTATTATTATTATTATTATATTAAATTAAATTCAATATATAATAAATTATACAATATATATATATATATATATATATATATATATATATATATATATATATATATATATATATATATATATATATATATATATTCTAGTCTTGTAGTCTAATAAACAACAAATGAGATTATTTCCTTGGTTCACTTACCAGTCTATTTCTCAGGCAACTTCTAGTCTAATAATCTACAAAAAGGAGATTTATTAATGAAAGTTATTGTATGGTGTTATCAAAGTGGCAAGTGTCATACTCACTTAGGGCTGGCACGTGGTCCGGAAAGGGGTATGGTGCATCGGAGGAGTGGGCATACTTTGAAGGCCCGGCGACCTCCTCCTCGGGTCCTGTGGCTGGCTCTGCATCAGGCCTGGTGGCTGGCTCTTCATCTAGTCTGTCAACCTGCGACTCTGAGCACTCCTCCTCCCCAGGGCTGTTGAGGGCCGATAGCAGACTACGTGTTGCCCGTGCAACCTGCCTAGAGGGGGTGGGATTTGACCGCTTCCTCAGCTGCCGGTACCTCCCTGAGACATCACTGAGAGTGCTGGTCAGGGTGTCAACTTGCTTATTTAGGTCAGCCACCTGGTCCTGCAGGTTCTTAATCTTTGCCTTACAGTTAGGCTTGTCACATTCCTCCTCCGGGACTGGAGGACTGTCCAAGACATCCTGGGCCTCGTCAAGGTCCAAGGTTGAAACCATTGGTTCCTCCGGGTTGGAGGCCCTCAAGCTCGCTAGATCTTCCAGTATTTTTTTCCTTTTGCAAGCCTGCATATATTCACGCCGAGCCACCTTGGTCAGCTCAGTGTGGTTGTTAAGGTGGCGGTCCATGCGAGTAGTCGACTTCCTGCACCCTGGGACAGGGCAGATGCCTTTCCGCACATTAACTCTCCCAGAAGCAATGGATAGGAGAAGCTTGCGCTCCTTCACATTCCGCACCTTGTGAAAGACACGAAGGTGTTGGCTTAGCTGATTATAGCCATGAAAGCACAAGGGACAGTCGTCCAAAGCCATATCTGCTTTTGTTAAAACACTAAAGAACTTGTTAGCAAGAGGATGAATCCCAGGGACACTGCCCATGCATTGGTTACTTATAACTTTTAGTTCGTCCCATTTGTAGCCTGTTAATCAAACTTTGAGTCTAATACTATAGAGAGCACAGTTTGCAGTCTATTTCTCATTACACTTCTAGTCTAATAAACTACAAATATGACTATTTCCTTGATTCAGTTACCAGTCTATTTTTCATTCTTTTTCTAGTCTAATAAACTACAAATATGACTATTTCCTTGATTCAGTTACCAGTCTATTTTTCATACCACCTCTAGTCTAAGAAACTACAATTGGAACTATTTCCTTGGTCACTTACCAGTCTATTTCTCATTCCACATTTAGTCTAATAAACTGTATATTACCTTGGTCCCTTACCAGTCTATTTCCCATTCATTTTCTAGTCTAATAAACTACACATAGGACTATTTCCTTATTTAACTTACTAGCTAATTTTTCATTCCATATCTAGCCTCATGAACTACAATTGGTACTATTTCCTTGGTTCACCAATATTTAAATGATTTTTTATTATATGTAATATATATTTACGATACGTTTCACTTTAAATATGTATATGCATTATACACTTATTATGTGTGTGTGTGTGTATAAGTACAGAGTAAGTACAATTTAATAATATGTTAAGTAATGAAACATCTAGACCAATTTTCAAATATTTAACCTGGGGTCCCCTGCTTCGCTGAGATATATATCCGACAATACCAGCCCCATGCTGGGCTGAAACATGCTTGCACTCAGCAGTACTCTTTGTATTCGTAATTTTCTTGCAGCCCATATTATTATTTTCACAAGACCATAATGATAATAACAAATCATCAATTAATAATTAATCATTATTTTACGAAAATCATTGTTATTTGTGATCGTGGATGTTTGCGGGAGGCTTTAAGACCAAGCTGAATCCTCTGTTCCTGCCTCACAGCGCATGGGTCTCGAGGCTTCACTGTCTGCGGTTTGACTTTACTGAATCAGATAGAGGCGAATAAAACTTATTGACCATGATCTCTAACCGACGACACCAGCCCCATGTCTCTATGACCCCGGGGGTCCAAGTTACGGCCCCCCAAAATGTGGAATTTGATCCATTATAACTCAGGAACCGGACCACCCACGAACTCGAGGGTGGTCGCATACGGTAGGCCCCTCGACCCTCTAGGGATCCCCCGAATTTCAGCCCCGAGGTCCACCGCTTCGCGGAGATATTAGCAAAAAATAGTACCATCCAACCCCCCACTCGCACCTAATCATCCATGCCGGCCAGGGTGCACCCGCCCCGGCTAGAGAAGGCAGCTCGAAGGGGTGGAAGTCGGAAGAAAAATTGTATTATGATGCCTAGAGAAAACACTTGTACCGTACTCAGGGCACTCAGAGGAATCAATTTTTGTATGTTTCATCCCATAATACTGTAGAAATATGCATAGAAAAATGTGGTGAATGTTAACCAAAATGTTACAAATTTTTCCAAGCTGTAACTTCGCCAAAACGGGGCCAAACTGCACCAAAATCGAGTCAAAGTCAAACCACGGGGCCCTCTATCCGACGACACCAGCCCCATGTACCTATGACCCCAGGGGTCCGAGTTACGGACTCCCAAAATTTAGAATTTGAACCGTTATAACTCAGGAAACGGTCCTCCCAGGAACTTGTGGGTGGTCGCATACGGTAGGCCCCTCGACCCTCTAGGGATCCCCCGAATTTCAGCCCCAGGGTCCACCGCATCGCGGAGATATTAGCAAAAAAATAGTACCATCCACTTTTCTGGTCTAATAAACAACAAATTTGACTATTTCAGTCTATTTCTCATTCAATTTCAAGTCTAATAATTAGTTTAACTGGTGATGATCGGCCTGAATACATTTGAAATGGAAGTTTATTAATGTGAAAACATATGGCACTGTTTCATGGATCACTTGCCAGTCTATTTCTCATTCAATTTGTAGTCTTATAAACTACAAATGGTAATATTTCCTTGGTCACTTACCAGTCTATTTCTTATTCCACTTATAGCTTAATAAACTACATATGGCACTATTTCCTTGATCACTTGCCAGTCTATTTCTTATTCAAAACTTTTAGTCTAATAAACTACAAAAAGTACTATTTCCTTGGTCACTTACCAGTCTATTTCTCATTCCTTTTCTAGTCTAATAAAAATACATTTCACTATTTCAGTCTATTTCTCATTCAACTTCTAGTCTAATAATCAGTTTAACTGGTTATGATGATCGGCCTGAATAAATTTGAAATAGAAGCGTATTTATGTGAAAACATCCTAATTTCAAGTTATTCAAAATATAGTAAAATATGTTTTTATTAAACATTTTATGTATAGAAATACTATATATTTATTATGTATTTATTACATATACTTTTTTATTTACACACACAATATATAAATATGTTAAAATTATTTTTATTACATGTAATATATATTTGTGTGTGTGTGTGTGTGTGTGTGTGTAAAGTAATGACACCTTAATTCAATTTCAAATATTTATTGAACTTTTTGTTTTGCAGACATTGTAAAGTCAAAAATGCCTCAAAGTTCTGTACAAAAAAACACAATATATAAAAAGTATAATAGGAAACATGCATTATATAAGAAAAATAAAATAAATAAATGAACATGTTCAGAAAGATTCAGAGCAAACTGACATTGATCTTAACTATAACTATTTACAAAAAAAAGAAAAAAAAAAAAAAAATGGAACAGGCTATCAAAACAAATAAAAAGATAACCTTACTTGTTTATCTTAGAAATAAAAGGAGTAGAACAATTATCATAAAATATCAAAACAAACAATTTAAATAGCTAAATAAATTATTTATGGGGATTTTATTTTTAAATCTCTCCAGTCTCTTTTTTGCTCACTCCACCAGCTTTTTAGATGCTATTTCCTGTGGTGATTTAAGGTGGGTTGATGCCCTCCCAGTGGGCCCGGGACTCCTCAATGAGCTGATCAACAAAAAGAAAGCACAAGAGAAGGACCAGGTGAGTCAGGTCGATAGCACAGAGGTAAACACTAACAAACATTATTATTATTATTATTATATTAAATTAAATTAAATATATAATAAATTATACAATATATATATATATATATATATATATATATATATATATATATATATATATATATATATATATATATATATATATATTCTAGTCTTGTAGTCTAATAAACAACAAATGAGATTATTTCCTTGGTTCACTTACCAGTCTATTTCTCAGGCAACTTCTAGTCTAATAATCTACAAAAAGGAGATTTATTAATGAAAGTTATTGTATGGTGTTATCAAAGTGGCAAGTGTCATACTCACTTAGGGCTGGCACGTGGTCCAGAAAGGGGTATGGTGCATCGGAGGAGTGGGCATACTTTGAAGGCCCGGCGACCTCCTCCTCGGGTCCTGTGGCTGGCCCTGCCTCAGGCCTGGTGGCTGGCTCTTCATCTAGTCTGTCAACCTGCGACTCTGAGCACTCCTCCTCCCCAGGGCTGTTGAGGGCCGATAGCAGACTACGTGTTGCCCGTGCAACCTGCCTAGAGGGTGTGGGATTTGACCGCTTCCTCAGCTGCCGGTACCTCCCTGAGACATCACTGAGAGTGCTGGTCAGGGTGTCAACTTGCTTATTTAGGTCAGCCACCTGGTCCTGCAGGTTCTTAATCTTTGCCTTACAGTTAGGCTTGTCACATTCCTCCTCCGGGACTGGAGGACTGTCCAAGACATCCTGGGCCTCGTCAAGGTCCAAGGTTGAAACCATTGGTTCCTCCGGGTTGGAGGCCCTCAAGCTCGCTAGATCTTCCAGTATTTTTTTCCTTTTGCAAGCCTGCATATATTCACGCCGAGCCACCTTGGTCAGCTCAGTGTGGTTGTTAAGGTGGCGGTCCATGCGGGTAGTCGACTTCCTGCACCCTGGGACAGGGCAGACGCCTTTCCGCACATTAACTCTCCCAGAAGCAATGGATAGGAGAAGCTTGCGCTCCTTCACATTCCGCACCTTGTGAAAGACACGAAGGTGTTGGCTTAGCTGATTATAGCCGTGAAAGCACAAGGGACAGTCGTCCAAAGCCATATCTGCTTTTGTTAAAACACTAAAGAACTTGTTAGCAAGAGGATGAATCCCAGGGACACTGCCCATGCATTGGTTACTTATAACTTTTTAGTTTGTCCCATTTGTAGTCTGTTAATCAAACTTTGAGTCTAATACTATAGAGAGGACAGTTTGCAGTCTATTTCTCATTACACTTCTAGTTTAATAAACTACAAATTTGACTATTTCTTTGATTCACTCACCAGTCTATTTTTCATTCATTTTCTAGTCTAATAAACTACAAATATGACTATTTCCTTGATTCAGTTACCAGTCTATTTTTCATACCACCTCTAGTCTAAGAAACTACAATTGGAACTATTTCCTTGGTCACTTACCAGTCTATTTCTCATTCCACATTTAGTCTAATAAACTGTATATTACCTTGGTCCCTTACCAGTCTATTTCCCATTCATTTTCTAGTCTAATAAACTACACATAGGACTATTTCCTTATTTAACTTACTAGCTAATTTTTCATTCCATATCTAGCCTCATGAACTACAATTGGTACTATTTCCTTGGTTCACCAATATTTAAAGGATTTTTTATTATATGATATATATATTTACGATACGTTTCACTTTAAATATATATATGCATTATATACTTATTATCAGAGGTGGAAAGTAACGAATTACATTTACTCGTGTTACTGTAATTGAGTAGCTTTTTTGTGTACTAATACTTTTTAAAGTAATTTTTTAAATCTTTAATTTAACTTTTACTTAAGTATATTTTGTTTAAAGTATTGTACTTCGCTACATTTTAAAACACATTAATTACTGAGTAAAAAAAAAAAAATCGCTCCCTGGAAACTACGTCAGTAAATAATGAGCAGGAGGGCAAACTGGCGCTAAAATCACAAGAAAGATGCAGACGTAGTGGTGCAGACACCGCTGAAAACGAAACCCCGTCATATTCTGAAGTTGAACCCGAAGGAAATGAAGTGAACCCCTGGCCATATGTATGCTCTATTATGCAGTGTAAGCTGTACTTGCCTAGGAAGACCAAACTAGCAGCTTATAAAATCTCGACAAGACATCAACCCTTCGCAAGAATGTAGAGGTAAGCTAAATAATTGCATCGTTGCATTGGTGGTTAAAATAAAGCTTTGACATGTTAGCAAGAGGTTTTGCACAAATTAGCCAAAAAGACAGTGGTGAGGAGTGTGCTATATATATTGTCTGTGATAATATCATAATTTTTGTTTTAATGATATGCGCGCGCATTTATAGTGCGTTCTTTCACTGTGTGATTCAGTCTCCTAAAATGCATTTAGAATGATCACAAAATTGAAGATATAGGGGCAGAAAATTCACATATTTATATAACTTCATATATTAAATCAAAATCACACAAAGAAGGCCGTCTTTTCCTCCAAAAATCATCATGAATATATACATACATACATACATATATATTCAATTCAATTCAATTCAAGTTTATTTGTATAGCGCTTTTTACAATACAAATCGTTACAAAGCAACTTTACAGAAAATTATGTTTCTACAATATTTAGTAGTAGCTAGTAGTTTGTGCACGTTTGACAGGATTTTAGAAAAATAAAAATAATAATAATAATACAAGACGTAGTCAGCTAGATGATGAACTATCAATATTATTAATTAATAGTAATTATATGATGCAGTCACACATGTAGCAATAATTGTTAGTTCTGTTTGTTGATTCAAGGTTAGGATCATCTGGGGTCCTCTGAGGGTCAGCATCATCTCTTCTCAGGTGTTCTGGATCCAGACTGGAGCTTGTGTAAATCCTAGTTACCACGGGATGTAAATCCCGTGGCAAAACATAGAAACAAGATAGAGACATCATTAGCATAGCTGCTGATCCAACAAAGTAAAATTAGTTTAACCCAAGCTAAAGAATAAAAATGCAGATGCAACTACACTCACAATTTAAGAGATACATTATTCGAATGCTTGGCGAAAGAGATGCGTTTTTAATCTAGATTTAAACAGAGAGAGTGTGTCTGAACCCCGAACATTATCAGGAAGGCTATTCCAGAGTTTGGGAGCCAAATGTGAAAAAGCTCTACCTCCTTTAGTGGACTTTGCTATCCTAGGAACTACCAAAAGTCCAGCGTTTTGTGACCTTAGGGTGCGTGATGGGTTGTAGCGTGGTAGAAGGCTAGTTAGGTACGCAGGAGCTAAACCATTTAGAGCCTTATAGGTAAGTAATGATAATTTGTAACAGATACGGAACTTAATAGGTAGCCAGTGCAGAGACTGTAAAATTGGGGTAATATGATCATATTTTCTTGACCTGGTAAGAACTCTAGCTGCTGCATTTTGGACTACCTGTAGCTTGTTTATTGACGAAGCAGGACAACCACCTAGAAGTGCATTACAATAGTCCAGTCTAGAGGTCATGAATGCATGAACTAGCTTTTCTGCATCAGAAACAGATAACATGTTTCGTAGCTTGGCAATGTTTCTAAGATGGAAGAATGCAGTTTTTGTAACATTGGAAATATGATTTTCAAAAGACAAATTGCTGTCTAATATAACACCCAGATTTCTGACTGTAGAGGAAGTAACAGTACATCCGTCTAGTTGCAGATTGTAATCTACAAGATTCTGTGTACTGTTTTTTGGTCCAATAATTAATATCTCTGTCTTATCCGAATTTAATTGGAGAAAATTATTTGTCATCCAATCTTTTACATTTTTAACACACTCTGTTAGCTTAGATAATTGGGAAGTTTCATCTGGTCTCGTTGAAATATATAGCTGAGTATCATCAGCATAACAGTGGAAGCTTATTCCGTATTTTCTAATAATATTACCAAGGGGCAACATGTATATTGAAAATAGAAGGGGACCTAGGACGGATCCTTGTGGCACTCCATATTTTACTGATGATAAATGAGATGACTCTCCATTTAAGTAAACAAAATGGTAGCGATCGGACAGGTAGGATCTAAACCATCTTAGAGCCTGCCCTTGAATACCTGTATAGTTTTGTAATCGATCTATGAGTATGTCATGATCTATGGTGTCGAACGCAGCACTAAGATCAAGTAAGACTAGAAATGAGATGCAGCCTTGATCTGACGCAAGAAGCAGGTCATTTGTAATTTTAACAAGTGCAGTTTCTGTGCTATGGTGGGGCCTAAAACCTGACTGAAATTCTTCATACAGATCATTTTTATGCAGGAAGGTGCTCAATTGAGCAGACACAACTTTTTCTAAAATTTTAGACATAAATGGAAGATTTGAAATAGGCCTATAATTTGCCAGTACACTAGGATCTAGTTTTGGTTTCTTAATAAGAGGCTTGATAACCGCCAGCTTGAATGGTTTTGGGACGTGACCTAAAGATAACGACGAGTTAGTGATATTTAGAAGCGGTTCTTCGGCTACAGGTAACAGCTCTTTTAGTAATTTAGTGGGTACAGGATCTAATAAACATGTTGTTGGTTTAGATACAGTGATAAGTTTATTTAGCTCTTCCTGTCCTATATTTGTAAAGCACTGCAGTTTATCTTTGGGTGCGATGGATGAAACTGAAGTGTTAGACGCTGTAGAATCTACATTCGCTATTGTATTTCTAATCTTATCTATTTTATCAGTGAAGAAATTCATAAAGTCATTACTATTTAACGTTGGTGGAATATTTGAATCAGGTGGCGTCTGGTAATTTGTTAATTTAGCCACTGTGCTAAATAAAAACCTTGGATTGTTTTGGTTATTTTCAATGAGTTTGTGGATATGCTCTGCCCTAGCAGTTTTTAGAGCCTGTCTATAGCTGGACATACTGTTTTTCCATGCAATTTTAAAAACTTCCAAGTTAGTTTTTCTCCATTTGCGTTCAAGACTACGAGTTACTTTCTTGAGAGAGTGAGTATTACTGTTATACCATGGCACAGTACGTTTTTCTCTAACCTTTTTCAATTTGATGGGGGCAACAGCTTCTAATGTATTAGAGAAAATAGTGCCCATGTTGTCAGTAATTTCGTCTAATTCATGTGTATTTTTGGGTACAAATAGCAGTTGAGATAGATCAGGCAGGTTATTTGCGAATCTGTCTTTGGTGGCTGGAACAATAGTTCTGCCCAGACGGTAACGCTGAGACATATAGTTAATATCAGTTATACGCAGCATGCACGATACAAGGAAATGGTCTGTAATATCATCACATTGGGGTACAATATCTATAGCAGTAAGATCGATTCCATGCGATATAATTAGATCTAGTGTATGATTAAAACGATGAGTGGGCCCGGTGACATTTTGCTTGACTCCAAAGGAGTTTATTAGGTCAGTAAACGCAAGTCCTAATGTATCATTTGCATTATCAACGTGAATATTAAAATCTCCCATGATTAGCGCCTTATCAACTGTAACTAGAAGGTCTGAGAGGAAATCTGCAAATTCTTTTAGGAATTCTGTATACGGCCCTGGTGGTCTATACACAGTAGCCAGAGCAAGAGATACATTAGATTTCTTTTGCATGTCTGACAGTGTAACATTTAGCAGAAGTATTTCAAAAGAGTTAAACCTGTATCCTGTTTTCTGGGTAACATTGAGAATATCACTATATATTGTTGCAACACCTCCTCCACGACCAGTCTGACGGGGCTCATGCTTATAACAGTAGTTTGGTGGAGTAGACTCATTTAGACCAAAATAATCATTTGGTTTTAGCCAGGTTTCAGTCAAGCAGAGTACATCAAAACTATTTTCTGTGATCATTTCATTTACAATAACTGCTTTGGGTGTGAGTGATCTAATATTTATGAGCCCAAACTTTAAAAATTGTTTTTGTTCATTTACTTTACTTTTTTCTGGTTTAATTACGATAAGATTTTTTCTAGATCCTACATTATATTTTGACCTCACTATCCGGGGAACAGACACAGTCTTAATAGTTTTTACAGCACAAGTACTTTTATCATTTAAGCGGGTGGAACAAAACTCATCATAATAGTTATTAGAGAATTGTCTTACTAGTCACATGGAGCGAAGTGTCCTGGAGATGTTGTCAGAGAGCAGCTCCGCTCCGATTCTGCTGGGGTGTAATCCATCAGCGCGAAACAGCCTAGGACGCTCCCAGAAAAGATTCCAGTTATTAACAAATAGCAGTTTCTGTTCTTTACACCATGACAACAACCATTCATTTAAAGCAAAAAGTCTACTGAACCTTTCGTGTCCTCATCGATATGTGGGCAGTGGTCCTGACACGACGATCGTCGCCACGGGCGTCGTGCTGCGAACCGTCTCGATCAGGCTGCTGAAGTCCCTCTTCAGCGTCTCCGTCTGCCGCAGCGTGGTGTCGTTAACCCCGGCGTGAAGCACGACCGCTCTGGGGCTCTCGTCGACCTTCAGGATCGCGGGTATCTGCGCAGAAACATCGAGAACACGAGCACCAGGCAAACAATGAGTGTGCACTTTACCTTCGGCTAACGTAGCACTTACGTGTCGGACGATGGAGTCTCCGATGATCACAGCGTCGCGTCCTGTCTCGCGGAGGGGAGCGAAGCGGTTCCGGATGGAGATGTCGAAGGCAGGAGGGGGAGAAGTCGTCGCCCGGGACCCGGCTCGCGTCCTCCGCTGTGGATGCACCCAGGGTCCGTGGTGTCCCGGCGTCGCAGTGAAGGACATCTGGGAAGATCGCGTCCTGGGTGCACCGGGCCTGTGCAGAGAAACACACGGAGTAGACGTGGTGGGACTGTTAACAGATCGCTGTATACTTACCCCGGACTTGTGAGCGTCAGCCCGGGATGATTCCAGCGCGGTTCTCCGCTCTCTCAGCTGGGCCTGCCTCACCTCCAGGTCGCGAATCTGCTTTCCCACGGCCTCGAGCTCGAGCTGCACAGAGTGGAGACATTCATCCGCCATTAAAGCAAGTAACAGTGAGTACAGCAGTGGTAATGTGTGTGAATAGAGTATTAGCAATGTTAGCGCAGTTAGCTGCAACCACGCCGCTGATGCTAACGGGCTAAAAGCTAATAGCGGACCCGGGAGATCAAAATAAAACTAGTGATAGCGAGGCGCTCTGATTGTTTTTGTTGTAGAATACAATAGAGGATATATTCACACGTTATATAAACGGAAACGATGATGTATACAATTGTTTTTTGAGTTAAAAATAGTCAATGAAAAGAATATAGTGACGGAGCTCAAACGCAGTACAGCCGCCAACAACAAACAGGAAGTGACGTCAAACGTCAGTGACCAAATATATAACAGTTCAGTAAACAAGTTAATTAAGAGACTTGCGTTTTAGACACCATATTGCCTTTTTTAGCTCTATTTCTACAACAGAAAATAATTCCAAACACAGCCACCAAAGCACAGTTTTGCGTCTCTGAGCAATGTGACAGTGTTTCGTTCCTGAATGAATCAATCGTTTAAATGATTCGGTTCAATCGCAATGACTCACTTATTAACAGTGACTTGCTGACACATATTGGCCATTTTAATTTCACATTTAAAGTATCTTTTGATTTTTTTTTTTTATAATTAATTTCTTATCATTTCAAATGAGTATTCAACATTTTATGTCTTGTATATCAAAACATTATTCATGCATTTGTAACTGCAGGTTAAATGCATTCTTGTCCTGCCTTAAACAGTGTAATACATCTAAATGCCACTTCCAATGAATCTTCTGCATTTCCTCTGCATTAAAAGATGAGTTTGTTGATACTGATTTGCCTGGTAACAGCCCAAATGTTTTATTATTCTAAATAACTGATTCCTTTCATTAAAAACAACTAGTTTGAGATTAATAGACCTATCCCAGGGGTGTCAAACTCAGTTCCTGGAGGGCCGTAGCCCTGCAGAGTTTAGTTCTAACCCTGCTCCAGCACACATATCATGTAGTTTTCAAATAAACCTAAATGATTAGATTAGCTGGATCAGGTGTGTTTAATTAGGGTTATATCTAAACTTTGCAGGACTGTGGCCCTCCAGGAACTGAGTTTGACACCCTTGGCCTGTCCCATTTTGACTCCCTCCCACTGTTAAAATGTAACTAAGTAATTTTTACTCTGAGTAAATTTTAAATGAGCTACTTTTTACTTTTACTTGAGTAGATTTTTAGACTGGTACTTTTACTTGTACTTAAGTAAAATTTCATTAATGTAATGGTACTTTTACTTGAGTAGAATATTTTTGTACTCTTTCCACCTCTGCTTATTATGTGTGTAAAATACGTTTTATAAAACAAGAGTGCACACTTTGCAGTCTATTTCTCATTCCACTTTTAGTCCAAACAACTTCAAATGGGACTATTTCCTTGGTCACTTACCAGTCTATTTCTTATTCCACTTATAGCTTAATAAACTACATATGGCACTATTTCCTTGATCACTTGCCAGTCTATTTCTCATTCAAAACTTTTAGCCTAATAAACTACAAAAAGTACTATTTCCTTGGTCACTTACCAGTCTATTTCTCATTCCTTTTCTAGACTAATAAACAACAAATTTGACTATTTCAGTCTATTTATCATTCAATTTCAAGTCTAATAATTAGTTTAACTGGTGATGATCGGCCTGAATACATTTGAAATGGAAGTTTATTAATGTGAAAACATATGGCACTATTTCATGGATCACTTGCCAGTCTATTTCTCATTCATTTTACAGTCTAATAAACTACATATGGCACTATTTCCTTGATCACTTGCCAGTCTATTTCTCATTCAAAACTTTTAGCCTAATAAACTACAAAAAGTACTATTTCCTTGGTCACTTACCAGTCTATTTCTCATTACTTTTCTAGACTAATAAACAACAAATTTGACTATTTCAGTCTATTTATCATTCAATTTCAAGTCTAATAATTAGTTTAACTGGTGATGATCGGCCTGAATACATTTGAAATGGAAGTTTATTAATGTGAAAACATATGGCACTGTTTCATGGATCACTTGCCAGTCTATTTCTCATTCATTTTACAGTCTAATAAACTACATATGGCACTATTTCATTGATCACTTGACAGTCTATTTCTCATTCAATTTGTAGTCTTATAAACTACAAATGGTAATATTTCCTTGGTCACTTACCAGTCTATTTCTTATTCCACTTATAGCTTAATAAACTACATATGGCACTATTTCCTTGATCACTTGCCAGTCTATTTCTTATTCAAAACTTTTAGTCTAATAAACTACAAAAAGTACTATTTCCTTGGTCACTTACCAGTCTATTTCTCATTCCTTTTCTAGTCTAATAAAAATACATTTCACTATTTCAGTCTATTTCTCATTCAACTTCTAGTCTAATAATCAGTTTAACTGGTTATGATGATCGGCCTGAATAAATTTGAAATAGAAGCGTATTTATGTGAAAACATCCTAATTTCAAGTTATTCAAAATATAGTAAAATATGTTTTTATTAAACATTTTATGTATAGAAATACTATATATTTATTATGTATTTATTACATATACTTTTTTATTTACACACACAATATATAAATATGTTTAAATTATTTTTATTACATGTAATATATATTTGTGTGTGTGTGTGAGTGTGTGTGTGTGTGTGTAAAGTAATGACACCTTAATTCAATTTCAAATATTTATTGAACTTCTTGTTTTGCAGACATTGTAAAGTCAAAAATGCCTCAAAGTTCTGTACAAAAAAACACAATATATAAAAAGTATAATAGGAAACATGCATTATATAAGAAAAATAAAATAAATAAATGAACATGTTCAGAAAGATTCAGAGCAAACTGACATTGATCTTAACTATAACTATTTACAAAAAAAAGAAAAAAGAAAAATGGAACAGGCTATCAAAACAAATAAAAAGATAACCTTACTTGTTTATCTTAGAAATAAAAGGAGTAGAACAATTATCATAAAATATCAAAACAAACAATTTAAATAGCTAAATAAATTATTTATGGGGATTTTATTTTTAAATCTCTCCAGTCTCTTTTTTGCTCACTCCACCAGCTTTTTAGATGCTATTTCCTGTGGTGATTTAAGGTGGGTTGATGCCCTCCCAGTGGGCCCGGGACTCCTCAATGAGCTGATCAACAAAAAGAAAGCACAAGAGAAGGACCAGGTGAGTCAGGTCGATAGCACAGAGGTAAACACTAACAAACATTATTATTATTATATTAAATTAAATTAAATATATAATAAATTATACAATATATATATATATATATATATACAACCCGAATTCCGGAAAAGTTGGGACGTTTTTTAAATTTTAATAAAATGAAAACTAAAGGAATTTCAAATCACATGAGCCAATATTTTATTCACAATAGAACATAGATAACGTAGCAAATGTTTAAACTGAGAAATTTTACACTTTTATCCACTTAATTAGCTCATTTAAAATTTAATGCCTGCTACAGGTCTCAAAAAAGTTGGCACGGGGGCAACAAATGGCTAAAAAAGCAAGCGGTTTTGAAAAGATTCAGCTGGGAGAACATCTAGTGATTAATTAAGTTAATTGATATCAGGTCTGTAACATGATTAGCTATAAAAGCTTTGTCTTAGAGAAGCAGAGTCTCTCAGAAGTAAAGATGGGCAGAGGCTCTCCAATCTGTGAAAGACTGCGTAAAAAAATTGTGGAAAACAATGTTCCTCAACGTCAAATTGCAAAGGCTTTGCAAATCTCATCATCTACAGTGCATAACATCATCAAAAGATTCAGAGAAACTGGAGAAATCTCTGTGCGTAAGGGACAAGGCCGGAGACCTTTATTGGATGCCCGTGGTCTTCGGGCTCTCAGACGACACTGCATCACTCATCGGCATGATTGTGTCAATGACATTACTAAATGGGCCCAGGAAAACTTTCAGAAACCACTGTCGGTAAACACAATCCGCCGTGCCATCAGCAGATGCCAACTTTGGGAAGTCATGGCCTAATGGTTAGAGAGTCGGACTCCCAATCGAAAGGTTGTGAGTTCGAGTCTCGGGCCGGCAGGAATTGTGGGTGGGGAGAGTGCATGTACAGTTCTCTCTCCACCTTCAATACCACGACTTAGGTGCCCTTGAGCAAGGCATCGAGCCCCAACTGCTCCCCGGGCGCCGCAGCATAAATGGCTGCCCACTGCTCCGGGTGTGTGTTCACAGTGTGTGTGTGTGTTCACTGCTCTGTGTGTGTGCATTTCGGATGGGTTAAATGCAGAGCACAAATTCTGAGTATGGGTCACCATACTTGGCTGAATGTCACTTCACTAAAGCTCTATCATGCAAAAAGGAAGCCATTTGTGAACATGGTCCAGAAGCGCCGTCGTGTCCTGTGGGCCAGGGCTCATTTAAAATGGACTATTTCAAAGTGGAATAGTGTTTTATGGTCAGACGAGTCCAAATTTGAAATTCTTGTTGGAAATCACGGACGCCGTGTCCTCCGGGCTAAAGAGGAGGGAGACCTTCCAGCATGTTATCAGCGTTCAGTTCAAAAGCCAGCATCTCTGATGATATGGGGGTGCATAAGTGCATACGGTATGGGCAGCTTGCATGATTTGGAAGGCTCTGTGAATGCTGAAAGGTATATAAAGGTTTTAGAGCAACTTATGCTTCCCTCCAAACAACGTCTATTTCAGGGAAGGCCTTGTTTATTTCAGCAGGACAATGCAAAACCACATACTGCAGCTATAACAACAGCATGGCTTCGTCGTAGAAGAGTCCGGGTGCTAACCTGGCCTGCCTGCAGTCCAGATCTTTCACCTATAGAGAACATTTGGTGCATCATTAAACGAAAAATACGTCAAAGACGACCACAAACTCTTCAGCAGCTGGAAATCTATATAAGGCAAGAAAGGGACCAAATTCCAACAGCAAAACTCCAGCAACTCATAGCCTCAATGCCAGACGTCTTCAAACTGTTTTGAAAAGAAAAGGAGATGCTACACCATGGTAAACATGCCCCGTCCCAACTATTTTGAGACCTGTAGCAGAAATCAAAATTGAAATGAGCTCATTTTGTGCATAAAATTGTAAACTTTCTCAGTTTAAACATTTGCTATGTTATCTATGTTCTATTGTGAATAAAATATTGGCTCATGTGATTTGAAAGTCTTTTAGTTTTCATTTTATTAAAATTTAAAAAACGTCCCAACTTTTCCGGAATTCGGGTTGTATATATATATATATATATATATATATATATATATATATATATATATATATATTCTAGTCTTGTAGTCTAATAAAACAACAAATGAGATTATTTCCTTGGTTCACTTACCAGTCTATTTCTCAGGCAACTTCTAGTCTAATTTATTAATTATTAATGAAAGTTATTGTATGGTGTTATCAAAGTGGCAAGTGTCATACTCACTTAGGGCTGGCACGTGGTCCGGAAAGGGGTATGGTGCATCGGAGGAGTGGGCATTCTTTGAAGGCCCGGCGACCTCCTCCTCGGGTCCTGTGGCTGGCCCTGCCTCAGGCCTGGTGGCTGGCTCTTCATCTAGTCTGTCAACCTGCGACTCTGAGCACTCCTCCTCCCCAGGGCTGTTGAGGGCCGATAGCAGACTACGTGTTGCCCGTGCAACCTGCCTAGAGGGGGTGGGATTTGACCGCTTCCTCAGCTGCCGGTACCGCCCTGAGACATCACTGAGAGTGCTGGTCAGGGTGTCAACTTGCTTATTTAGGTCAGCCACCTGGTCCTGCAGGTTCTTAATCTTTGCCTTACAGTTAGGCTTGTCACATTCCTCCTCCGGGACTGGAGGACTGTCCAAGACATCCTGGGCCTCGTCAAGGTCCAAGGTTGAAACCATTGGTTCCTCCGGGTTGGAGGCCCTCAAGCTCGCTAGATCTTCCAGTATTTTTTTCCTTTTGCAAGCCTGCATATATTCACGGCGAGCCACCTTGGTCAGCTCAGTGTGGTTGTTAAGGTGGCGGTCCATGCGGGTAGTCGACTTCCTGCACCCTGGGACAGGGCAGATGCCTTTCCGCACATTAACTCTCCCAGAAGCAATGGATAGGAGAAGCTTGCGCTCCTTCACATTCCGCACCTTGTGAAAGACACGAAGGTGTTGGCTTAGCTGATTATAGCCATGAAAGCACAAGGGACAGTCGTCCAAAGCCATATCTGCTTTTGTTAAAACACTAAAGAACTTGTTAGCAAGAGGATGAATCCCAGGGACACTGCCCATGCATTGGTTACTTATAACTTTTTAGTTTGTCCCATTTGTAGTCTGTTAATCAAACTTTGAGTCTAATACGTTAGAGAGCACAGTTTGCAGTCTATTTCTCATTACACTTCTAGTTTAATAAACTACAAATTTGACTATTTCTTTGATTCACTCACCAGTCTATTTCTCATTCAACTTCTAGTCTAATAAACTACAAATATGACTATTTCCTTGATTCAGTTACCAGTCTATTTTTCATACCACCTCTAGTCTAAGAAACTACAATTGGAACTATTTCCTTGGTCACTTACCAGTCTATTTCTCATTCCACATTTAGTCTAATAAACTGTATATTACCTTGGTCCCTTACCAGTCTATTTCCCATTCATTTTCTAGTCTAATAAACTACACATAGGACTATTTCCTTATTTAACTTACTAGCTAATTTTTCATTCCATATCTAGCCTCATGAACTACAATTGGTACTATTTCCTTGGTTCACCAATATTTAAATGATTTTTTATTATATGTAATATATATTTACGATACGTTTCACTTTAAATATGTATATGCATTATACACTTATTATGTGTGTATAAGTACAGAGTAAGTACAATTTAATAATATGTTAAGTAATGAAACATCTAGACCAATTTTCAAATATTTAACCTGGGGTCCCCTGCTTCGCTGAGATATATATCCGACAATACCAGCCCCATGCTGGGCTGAAACATGCTTGCACTCAGCAGTACTCTTTGTATTCGTAATTTTCTTGCAGCCCATATTATTATTTTCACAAGACCATAATGATAATAACAAATCATCAATTAATAATTAATCATTATTTTACGAAAATCATTGTTATTTGTGATCGTGGATGTTTGCGGGAGGCTTTAAGACCAAGCTGAATCCTCTGTTCCTGCCTCACAGCGCATGGGTCTCGAGGCTTCACTGTCTGCGGTTTGACTTTACTGAATCAGATAGAGGCGAATAAAACTTATTGACCATGATCTCTATCCGACGACACCAGCCCCATGTCTCTATGACCCCGGGGGTCCAAGTTACGGCCCCCCAAAATGTGGAATTTGATCCATTATAACTCAGGAACCGGACCACCCACGAACTCGAGGGTGGTCGCATACGGTAGGCCCCTCGACCCTCTAGGGATCCCCCGAATTTCAGCCCCGGGGTCCACCGCTTCGCGGAGATATTAGCAAAAAATAGTACCATCCAACCCCCCACTCGCACCTACTCATCCATGCCGGCCAGGGTGCACCCGCCCCGGCTAGAGAAGGCAGCTCGAGGGGGTGGAAGTCGGAAGAAAAATTGTATTATGATGCCTAGAGAAAACACTTGTACCGTACTCAGGGCACTCAGAGGAATCCATTTTTGTAAGTTTCATCCCATAATACTGTAGAAATATGCATAGAAAAATGTGGTGAATGTTAACCAAAATGTTACAAATTTTTCCAAGCTGTAACTTCGCCAAAACGGGGCCAAACTGCACCAAAATCGAGTCAAAGTCAAACCACAGGGCCCTCTATCCGACGACACCAGCCCCATGTACCTATGACCCCAGGGGTCCGAGTTACGGACTCCCAAAATTTAGAATTTGAACCGTTATAACTCAGGAAACGGTCCTCCCAGGAACTCGTGGGTGGTCGCATACGGTAGGCCCCTCGACCCTCTAGGGATCCCCCGAATTTCAGCCCCAGGGTCCACCGCATCGCGGAGATATTAGCAAAAAAATAGTACCATCCACTTTTCTGGTCTAATAAACAACAAATTTGACTATTTCAGTTTATTTCTCATTAAATTTCAAGTCTAATAATTAGTTTAACTGGTGATGATCGGCCTGAATACATTTGAAATGGAAGTTTATTAATGTGAAAACATATGGCACTGTTTCATGGATCACTTGCCAGTCTATTTCTCATTCATTTTACAGTCTAATAAACTACATATGGCACTATTTCATGGATCACTTGCCAGTCTATTTCTCATTCAATTTGTAGTCTTATAAACTACAAATGGTAATATTTCCTTGGTCACTTACCAGTCTATTTCTTATTCCACTTATAGCTTAATAAACTACATATGGCACTATTTCCTTGATCACTTGCCAGTCTATTTCTTATTCAAAACTTTTAGTCTAATAAACTACAAAAAGTACTATTTCCTTGGTCACTTACCAGTCTATTTCTCATTCCTTTTCTAGTCTAATAAAAATACATTTCACTATTTCAGTCTATTTCTCATTCAACTTCTAGTCTAATAATCAGTTTAACTGGTTATGATGATCGGCCTGAATAAATTTGAAATAGAAGCGTATTTATGTGAAAACATCCTAATTTCAAGTTATTCAAAATATAGTAAAATATGTTTTTATTAAACATTTTATGTATAGAAATATTATATATTTATTATGTATTTATTACATATACTTTTTTATTTACACACACAATATATAAATATGTTAAAATTATTTTTATTACATGTAATATATATTTGTGTGTGTGTGTGTGTGTGTGTGTGTGTGTGTAAAGTAATGACACCTTAATTCAATTTCAAATATTTATTGAACTTTTTGTTTTGCAGACATTGTAAAGTCAAAAATGCCTCAAAGTTCTGTACAAAAAAACACAATATATAAAAAGTATAATAGGAAACATGCATTATATAAGAAAAATAAAATAAATAAATGAACATGTTCAGAAAGATTCAGAGCAAACTGACATTGATCTTAACTATAACTATTTACAAAAAAAAGAAAAAAGAAAAATGGAACAGGCTATCAAAACAAATAAAAAGATAACCTTACTTGTTTATCTTAGAAATAAAAGGAGTAGAACAATTATCATAAAATATCAAAACAAACAATTTAAATAGCTAAATAAATTATTTATGGGGATTTTATTTTTAAATCTCTCCAGTCTCTTTTTTGCTCACTCCACCAGCTTTTTAGATGCTATTTCCTGTGGTGATTTAAGGTGGGTTGATGCCCTCCCAGTGGGCCCGGGACTCCTCAATGAGCTGATCAACAAAAAGAAAGCACAAGAGAAGGACCAGGTGAGTCAGGTCGATAGCACAGAGGTAAACACTAACAAACATTATTATTATTATTATTATATTAAATTAAATTAAATATATAATAAATTATACAATATATATATATATATATATATATATATATATATTCTAGTCTTGTAGTCTAATAAACAACAAATGAGATTATTTCCTTGGTTCACTTACCAGTCTATTTCTCAGGCAACTTCTAGTCTAATAATCTACAAATAGGAGATTTATTAATGAAAGTTATTGTATGGTGTTATCAAAGTGGCAAGTGTCATACTCACTTAGGGCTGGCACGTGGTCCGGAAAGGGGTATGGTGCATCGGAGGAGTGGGCATACTTTGAAGGCCCGGCGACCTCCTCCTCGGGTCCTGTGGCTGGCTCTGCATCAGGCCTGGTGGCTGGCTCTTCATCTAGTCTGTCAACCTGCGACTCTGAGCACTCCTCCTCCCCAGGGCTGTTGAGGGCCGATAGCAGACTACGTGTTGCCCGTGCAACCTGCCTAGAGGGGGTGGGATTTGACCGCTTCCTCAGCTGCCGGTACCGCCCTGAGACATCACTGAGAGTGCTGGTCAGGGTGTCAACTTGCTTATTTAGGTCAGCCACCTGGTCCTGCAGGTTCTTAATCTTTGCCTTACAGTTAGGCTTGTCACATTCCTCCTCCGGGACTGGAGGACTGTCCAAGACATCCTGGGCCTCGTCAAGGTCCAAGGTTGAAACCATTGGTTCCTCCGGGTTGGAGGCCCTCAAGCTCGCTAGATCTTCCAGTATTTTTTTCCTTTTGCAAGCCTGCATATATTCACTCCGAGCCACCTTGGTCAGCTCAGTGTGGTTGTTAAGGTGGCGGTCCATGCGGGTAGTCGACTTCCTGCACCCTGGGACAGGGCAGACGCCTTTCCGCACATTAACTCTCCCAGAAGCAATGGATAGGAGAAGCTTGCGCTCCTTCACATTCCGCACCTTGTGAAAGACACGAAGGTGTTGGCTTAGCTGATTATAGCCGTGAAAGCACAAGGGACAGTCGTCCAAAGCCATATCTGCTTTTGTTAAAACACTAAAGAACTTGTTAGCAAGAGGATGAATCCCAGGGACACTGCCCATGCATTGGTTACTTATAACTTTTTAGTTTGTCCCATTTGTAGTCTGTTAATCAAACTTTGAGTCTAATACTATAGAGAGCACAGTTTGCAGTCTATTTCTCATTACACTTCTAGTTTAATAAACTACAAATTTGACTATTTCTTTGATTCACTCACCAGTCTATTTCTCATTCAACTTCTAGTCTAATAAACTACAAATATGACTATTTCCTTGATTCAGTTACCAGTCTATTTTTCATACCACCTCTAGTCTAAGAAACTACAATTGGAACTATTTCCTTGGTCACTTACCAGTCTATTTCTCATTCCACATTTAGTCTAATAAACTGTATATTACCTTGGTCCCTTACCAGTCTATTTCCCATTCATTTTCTAGTCTAATAAACTACACATAGGACTATTTCCTTATTTAACTTACTAGCTAATTTTTCATTCCATATCTAGCCTCATGAACTACAATTGGTACTATTTCCTTGGTTCACCAATATTTAAAGGATTTTTTATTATATGATATATATATTTACGATACGTTTCACTTTAAATATATATATGCATTATATACTTATTATCAGAGGTGGAAAGTAACGAATTACATTTACTCGTGTTACTGTAATTGAGTAGCTTTTTTGTGTACTAATACTTTTTAAAGTAATTTTTTAAATCTTTAATTTTACTTTTACTTAAGTATATTTTGTTTAAAGTATTGTACTTCGCTACATTTTAAAACACATTAATTACTGAGTAAAAAAAAAAAAATCGCTCCCTGGAAACTACGTCAGTAAATAATGAGCAGGAGGGCAAACTGGCGCTAAAATCACAAGAAAGATGCAGACGTAGTGGTGCAGACACCGCTGAAAACGAAACCCCGTCATATTCTGAAGTTGAACTCGAAGGAAATGAAGTGAACCCCTGGCCATATGTATGCTCTATTATGCAGTGTAAGCTGTACTTGCCTAGGAAGACCAAACTAGCAGCTTATAAAATCTCGACAAGACATCAACCCTTCGCAAGAATGTAGAGGTAAGCTAAATAATTGCATCGTTGCATTGGTGGTTAAAATAAAGCTTTGACATGTTAGCAAGAGGTTTTGCACAAATTAGCCAAAAAGACAGTGGTGAGGAGTGTGCTATATATATCGTCTGTGATAATATCATAATTTTTGTTTTAATGATATGCGCGCGCATTTATAGTGCGTTCTTTCACTGTGTGATTCAGTCTCCTAAAATGCATTTAGAATGATCACAAAATTGAAGATATAGGGGCAGAAAATTCACATATTTATATAACTTCATATATTAAATCAAAATCACACAAAGAAGGCCGTCTTTTCCTCCAAAAATCATCATGAATATATACATACATACATACATATATATAACAGTTCAGTAAACAAGTTAATTAAGAGATTTGCGTTTTAGACACCATATTGCCTTTTTTAGCTCTATTTCTACAACAGAAAATAATTCCAAACACAGCCACCAAAGCACAGTTTTGCGTCTCTGAGCAACGTGACAGTGTTTCGTTCCTGAATGAATCAATCGTTTAAATGATTCGGTTCAATCGCAATGACTCACTTATTAACAGTGACTTGCTGACACATATTGGCCATTTTAATTTCACATTTAAAGTATCTTTTGATTTTTTTTTTTAATAATTAATTTCTTATCATTTCAAATGAGTATTCAACATTTTATGTCTTGTATATCAAAACATTATTCATGCATTTGTAACTGCAGGTTAAATGCATTCTTGTCCTGCCTTAAACAGTGTAATACATCTAAATGCCACTTCCAATGAATCTTCTGCATTTCCTCTGCATTAAAAGATGAGTTTGTTGATACTGATTTGCCTGGTAACAGCCCAAATGTTTTATTATTCTAAATAACTGATTCCTTTCATTAAAAACAACTAGTTTGAGATTAATAGACCTATCCCAGGGGTGTCAAACTCAGTTCCTGGAGGGCCGTAGCCCTGCAGAGTTTAGTTCTAACCCTGCTCCAGCACACATATCATGTAGTTTTCAAATAAACCTAAATGATTAGATTAGCTGGATCAGGTGTGTTTAATTAGGGTTATATCTAAACTTTGCAGGACTGTGGCCCTCCAGGAACTGAGTTTGACACCCTTGGCCTGTCCCATTTTGACTCCCTCCCACTGTTAAAATGTAACTAAGTAATTTTTACTCTGAGTAAATTTTAAATGAGCTACTTTTTACTTTTACTTGAGTAGATTTTTAGACTGGTACTTTTACTTGTACTTAAGTAAAATTTCATTAATGTAATGGTACTTTTACTTGAGTAGAATATTTTTGTACTCTTTCCACCTCTGCTTATTATGTGTGTAAAATACGTTTTATAAAACAAGAGTGCACACTTTGCAGTCTATTTCTCATTCCACTTTTAGTCCAAACAACTTCAAATGGGACTATTTCCTTGGTCACTTACCAGTCTATTTCTTATTCCACTTATAGCTTAATAAACTACATATGGCACTATTTCCTTGATCACTTGCCAGTCTATTTCTCATTCAAAACTTTTAGCCTAATAAACTACAAAAAGTACTATTTCCTTGGTCACTTACCAGTCTATTTCTCATTCCTTTTCTAGACTAATAAACAACAAATTTGACTATTTCAGTCTATTTATCATTCAATTTCAAGTCTAATAATTAGTTTAACTGGTGATGATCGGCCTGAATACATTTGAAATGGAAGTTTATTAATGTGAAAACATATGGCACTATTTCATGGATCACTTGCCAGTCTATTTCTCATTCATTTTACAGTCTAATAAACTACATATGGCACTATTTCATGGATCACTTGCCAGTCTATTTCTCATTCATTTTACAGTCTAATAAACTACATATGGCACTATTTCATTGATCACTTGACAGTCTATTTCTCATTCAATTTGTAGTCTTATAAACTACAAATGGTAATATTTCCTTGGTCACTTACCAGTCTATTTCTTATTCCACTTATAGCTTAATAAACTACATATGGCACTATTTCCTTGATCACTTGCCAGTCTATTTCTTATTCAAAACTTTTAGTCTAATAAACTACAAAAAGTACTATTTCCTTGGTCACTTACCAGTCTATTTCTCATTCCTTTTCTAGTCTAATAAAAATACATTTCACTATTTCAGTCTATTTCTCATTCAACTTCTAGTCTAATAATCAGTTTAACTGGTTATGATGATCGGCCTGAATAAATTTGAAATAGAAGCGTATTTATGTGAAAACATCCTAATTTCAAGTTATTCAAAATATAGTAAAATATGTTTTTATTAAACATTTTATGTATAGAAATACTATATATTTATTATGTATTTATTACATATACTTTTTTATTTACACACACAATATATAAATATGTTAAAATTATTTTTATTACATGTAATATATATTTGTGTGTGTGTGTGTGTGTGTGTGTGTAAAGTAATGACACCTTAATTCAATTTCAAATATTTATTGAACTTTTTGTTTTGCAGACATTGTAAAGTCAAAAATGCCTCAAAGTTCTGTACAAAAAAACACAATATATAAAAAGTATAATAGGAAACATGCATTATATAAGAAAAATAAAATAAATAAATGAACATGTTCAGAAAGATTCAGAGCAAACTGACATTGATCTTAACTATAACTATTTACAAAAAAAAGAAAAAAGAAAAATGGAACAGGCTATCAAAACAAATAAAAAGATAACCTTACTTGTTTATCTTAGAAATAAAAGGAGTAGAACAATTATCATAAAATATCAAAACAAACAATTTAAATAGCTAAATAAATTATTTATGGGGATTTTATTTTTAAATCTCTCCAGTCTCTTTTTTGCTCACTCCACCAGCTTTTTAGATGCTATTTCCTGTGGTGATTTAAGGTGGGTTGATGCCCTCCCAGTGGGCCCGGGACTCCTCAATGAGCTGATCAACAAAAAGAAAGCACAAGAGAAGGACCAGGTGAGTCAGGTCGATAGCACAGAGGTAAACACTAACAAACATTATTATTATTATATTAAATTAAATTAAATATATAATAAATTATACAATATATATATATATATATATATATATATATATATATATATATATATATATATACAACCCGAATTCCGGAAAAGTTGGGACGTTTTTTAAATTTTAATAAAATGAAAACTAAAGGAATTTCAAATCACATGAGCCAATATTTTATTCACAATAGAACATAGATAACGTAGCAAATGTTTAAACTGAGAAATTTTACACTTTTATCCACTTAATTAGCTCATTTAAAATTTAATGCCTGCTACAGGTCTCAAAAAAGTTGGCACGGGGGCAACAAATGGCTAAAAAAGCAAGCGGTTTTGAAAAGATTCAGCTGGGAGAACATCTAGTGATTAATTAAGTTAATTGATATCAGGTCTGTAACATGATTAGCTATAAAAGCTTTGTCTTAGAGAAGCAGAGTCTCTCAGAAGTAAAGATGGGCAGAGGCTCTCCAATCTGTGAAAGACTGCGTAAAAAAATTGTGGAAAACAATGTTCCTCAACGTCAAATTGCAAAGGCTTTGCAAATCTCATCATCTACAGTGCATAACATCATCAAAAGATTCAGAGAAACTGGAGAAATCTCTGTGCGTAAGGGACAAGGCCGGAGACCTTTATTGGATGCCCGTGGTCTTCGGGCTCTCAGACGACACTGCATCACTCATCGGCATGATTGTGTCAATGACATTACTAAATGGGCCCAGGAATACTTTCAGAAACCACTGTCGGTAAACACAATCCGCCGTGCCATCAGCAGATGCCAACTTTGGGAAGTCATGGCCTAATGGTTAGAGAGTCGGACTCCCAATCGAAAGGTTGTGAGTTCGAGTCTCGGGCCGGCAGGAATTGTGGGTGGGGAGAGTGCATGTACAGTTCTCTCTCCACCTTCAATACCACGACTTAGGTGCCCTTGAGCAAGGCATCGAGCCCCAACTGCTCCCCGGGCGCCGCAGCATAAATGGCTGCCCACTGCTCCGGGTGTGTGTTCACAGTGTGTGTGTGTGTTCACTGCTCTGTGTGTGTGCATTTCGGATGGGTTAAATGCAGAGCACAAATTCTGAGTATGGGTCACCATACTTGGCTGAATGTCACTTCACTAAAGCTCTATCATGCAAAAAGGAAGCCATTTGTGAACATGGTCCAGAAGCGCCGTCGTGTCCTGTGGGCCAGGGCTCATTTAAAATGGACTATTTCAAAGTGGAATAGTGTTTTATGGTCAGACGAGTCCAAATTTGAAATTCTTGTTGGAAATCACGGACGCCGTGTCCTCCGGGCTAAAGAGGAGGGAGACCTTCCAGCATGTTATCAGCGTTCAGTTCAAAAGCCAGCATCTCTGATGGTATGGGGGTGCATAAGTGCATACGGTATGGGCAGCTTGCATGTTTTGGAAGGCTCTGTGAATGCTGAAAGGTATATAAAGGTTTTAGAGCAACATATGCTTCCCTCCAAACAACGTCTATTTCAGGGAAGGCCTTGTTTATTTCAGCAGGACAATGCAAAACCACATACTGCAGCTATAACAACAGCATGGCTTCGTCGTAGAAGAGTCCGGGTGCTAACCTGGCCTGCCTGCAGTCCAGATCTTTCACCTATAGAGAACATTTGGTGCATCATTAAACGAAAAATACGTCAAAGACGACCACAAACTCTTCAGCAGCTGGAAATCTATATAAGGCAAGAAAGGGACCAAATTCCAACAGCAAAACTCCAGCAACTCATAGCCTCAATGCCAGACGTCTTCAAACTGTTTTGAAAAGAAAAGGAGATGCTACACCATGGTAAACATGCCCCGTCCCAACTATTTTGAGACCTGTAGCAGAAATCAAAATTGAAATGAGCTCATTTTGTGCATAAAATTGTAAACTTTCTCAGTTTAAACATTTGCTATGTTATCTATGTTCTATTGTGAATAAAATATTGGCTCATGTGATTTGAAAGTCTTTTAGTTTTCATTTTATTAAAATTTAAAAAACGTCCCAACTTTTCCGGAATTCGGGTTGTATATATATATATATATATATATATATATATATATATATATATATATATTCTAGTCTTGTAGTCTAATAAAACAACAAATGAGATTATTTCCTTGGTTCACTTACCAGTCTATTTCTCAGGCAACTTCTAGTCTAATTTATTAATTATTAATGAAAGTTATTGTATGGTGTTATCAAAGTGGCAAGTGTCATACTCACTTAGGGCTGGCACGTGGTCCGGAAAGGGGTATGGTGCATCGGAGGAGTGGGCATTCTTTGAAGGCCCGGCGACCTCCTCCTCGGGTCCTGTGGCTGGCCCTGCCTCAGGCCTGGTGGCTGGCTCTTCATCTAGTCTGTCAACCTGCGACTCTGAGCACTCCTCCTCCCCAGGGCTGTTGAGGGCCGATAGCAGACTACGTGTTGCCCGTGCAACCTGCCTAGAGGGGGTGGGATTTGACCGCTTCCTCAGCTGCCGGTACCGCCCTGAGACATCACTGAGAGTGCTGGTCAGGGTGTCAACTTGCTTATTTAGGTCAGCCACCTGGTCCTGCAGGTTCTTAATCTTTGCCTTACAGTTAGGCTTGTCACATTCCTCCTCCGGGACTGGAGGACTGTCCAAGACATCCTGGGCCTCGTCAAGGTCCAAGGTTGAAACCATTGGTTCCTCCGGGTTGGAGGCCCTCAAGCTCGCTAGATCTTCCAGTATTTTTTTCCTTTTGCAAGCCTGCATATATTCACGGCGAGCCACCTTGGTCAGCTCAGTGTGGTTGTTAAGGTGGCGGTCCATGCGGGTAGTCGACTTCCTGCACCCTGGGACAGGGCAGATGCCTTTCCGCACATTAACTCTCCCAGAAGCAATGGATAGGAGAAGCTTGCGCTCCTTCACATTCCGCACCTTGTGAAAGACACGAAGGTGTTGGCTTAGCTGATTATAGCCATGAAAGCACAAGGGACAGTCGTCCAAAGCCATATCTGCTTTTGTTAAAACACTAAAGAACTTGTTAGCAAGAGGATGAATCCCAGGGACACTGCCCATGCATTGGTTACTTATAACTTTTTAGTTTGTCCCATTTGTAGTCTGTTAATCAAACTTTGAGTCTAATACGTTAGAGAGCACAGTTTGCAGTCTATTTCTCATTACACTTCTAGTTTAATAAACTACAAATTTGACTATTTCTTTGATTCACTCACCAGTCTATTTCTCATTCAACTTCTAGTCTAATAAACTACAAATATGACTATTTCCTTGATTCAGTTACCAGTCTATTTTTCATACCACCTCTAGTCTAAGAAACTACAATTGGAACTATTTCCTTGGTCACTTACCAGTCTATTTCTCATTCCACATTTAGTCTAATAAACTGTATATTACCTTGGTCCCTTACCAGTCTATTTCCCATTCATTTTCTAGTCTAATAAACTACACATAGGACTATTTCCTTATTTAACTTACTAGCTAATTTTTCATTCCATATCTAGCCTCATGAACTACAATTGGTACTATTTCCTTGGTTCACCAATATTTAAATGATTTTTTATTATATGTAATATATATTTACGATACGTTTCACTTTAAATATGTATATGCATTATACACTTATTATGTGTGTATAAGTACAGAGTAAGTACAATTTAATAATATGTTAAGTAATGAAACATCTAGACCAATTTTCAAATATTTAACCTGGGGTCCCCTGCTTCGCTGAGATATATATCCGACAATACCAGCCCCATGCTGGGCTGAAACATGCTTGCACTCAGCAGTACTCTTTGTATTCGTAATTTTCTTGCAGCCCATATTATTATTTTCACAAGACCATAATGATAATAACAAATCATCAATTAATAATTAATCATTATTTTACGAAAATCATTGTTATTTGTGATCGTGGATGTTTGCGGGAGGCTTTAAGACCAAGCTGAATCCTCTGTTCCTGCCTCACAGCGCACGGGTCTCGAGGCTTCACTGTCTGCGGTTTGACTTTACTGAATCAGATAGAGGCGAATAAAACTTATTGACCATGATCTCTATCCGACGACACCAGCCCCATGTCTCTATGACCCCGGGGGTCCAAGTTACGGCCCCCCAAAATGTGGAATTTGATCCATTATAACTCAGGAACCGGACCACCCACGAACTCGAGGGTGGTCGCATACGGTAGGCCCCTCGACCCTCTAGGGATCCCCCGAATTTCAGCCCCGGGGTCCACCGCTTCGCGGAGATATTAGCAAAAAATAGTACCATCCAACCCCCCACTCGCACCTACTCATCCATGCCGGACAGGGTGCACCCGCCCCGGCTAGAGAAGGCAGCTCGAGGGGGTGGAAGTCGGAAGAAAAATTTTATTATGATGCCTAGAGAAAACACTTGTACCGTACTCAGGGCACTCAGAGGAATCCATTTTTGTAAGTTTCATCCCATAATACTGTAGAAATATGCATAGAAAAATGTGGTGAATGTTAACCAAAATGTTACAAATTTTTCCAAGCTGTAACTTCGCCAAAACTGGGCCAAACTGCACCAAAATCGAGTCAAAGTCAAACCACGGGGCCCTCTATCCGACGACACCAGCCCCATGTACCTATGACCCCAGGGGTCCGAGTTACGGACTCCCAAAATTTAGAATTTGAACCGTTATAACTCAGGAAACGGTCCTCCCAGGAACTCGTGGGTGGTCGCATACGGTAGGCCCCTCGACCCTCTAGGGATCCCCCGAATTTCAGCCCCAGGGTCCACCGCATCGCGGAGATATTAGCAAAAAAATAGTACCATCCACTTTTCTGGTCTAATAAACAACAAATTTGACTATTTCAGTCTATTTCTCATTCAATTTCAAGTCTAATAATTAGTTTAACTGGTGATGATCGGCCTGAATACATTTGAAATGGAAGTTTATTAATGTGAAAACATATGGCACTGTTTCATGGATCACTTGCCAGTCTATTTCTCATTCATTTTACAGTCTAATAAACTACATATGGCACTATTTCATGGATCACTTGCCAGTCTATTTCTCATTCAATTTGTAGTCTTATAAACTACAAATGGTAATATTTCCTTGGTCACTTACCAGTCTATTTCTTATTCCACTTATAGCTTAATAAACTACATATGGCACTATTTCCTTGATCACTTGCCAGTCTATTTCTTATTCAAAACTTTTAGTCTAATAAACTACAAAAAGTACTATTTCCTTGGTCACTTACCAGTCTATTTCTCATTCCTTTTCTGGTCTAATAAAAATACATTTCACTATTTCAGTCTATTTCTCATTCAACTTCTAGTCTAATAATCCGTTTAACTGGTTATGATGATCGGCCTGAATAAATTTGAAATAGAAGCGTATTTATGTGAAAACATCCTAATTTCAAGTTATTCAAAATATAGTAAAATATGTTTTTATTAAACATTTTATGTATAGAAATACTATATATTTATTATGTATTTATTACATATACTTTTTTATTTACACACACAATATATAAATATGTTAAAATTATTTTTATTACATGTAATATATATTTGTGTGTGTGTGTGTGTGTGTGTAAAGTAATGACACCTTAATTCAATTTCAAATATTTATTGAACTTTTTGTTTTGCAGACATTGTAAAGTCAAAAACGCCTCAAAGTTCTGTACAAAAAAACACAATATATAAAAAGTATAATAGGAAACATGCATTATATAAGAAAAATAAAATAAATAAATGAACATGTTCAGAAAGATTCAGAGCAAACTGACATTGATCTTAACTATAACTATTTACAAAAAAAAGAAAAAAGAAAAATGGAACAGGCTATCAAAACAAATAAAAAGATAACCTTACTTGTTTATCTTAGAAATAAAAGGAGTAGAACAATTATCATAAAATATCAAAACAAACAATTTAAATAGCTAAATAAATTATTTATGGGGATTTTATTTTTAAATCTCTCCAGTCTCTTTTTTGCTCACTCCACCAGCTTTTTAGATGCTATTTCCTGTGGTGATTTAAGGTGGGTTGATGCCCTCCCAGTGGGCCCGGGACTCCTCAATGAGCTGATCAACAAAAAGAAAGCACAAGAGAAGGACCAGGTGAGTCAGGTCGATAGCACAGAGGTAAACACTAACAAACATTATTATTATTATTATTATATTAAATTAAATTAAATATATAATAAATTATACAATATATATATATATATATATATATATATATATATATATATATATATATATATATATATATATATATATATTCTAGTCTTGTAGTCTAATAAACAACAAATGAGATTATTTCCTTGGTTCACTTACCAGTCTATTTCTCAGGCAACTTCTAGTCTAATAATCTACAAATAGGAGATTTATTAATGAAAGTTATTGTATGGTGTTATCAAAGTGGCAAGTGTCATACTCACTTAGGGCTGGCACGTGGTCCGGAAAGGGGTATGGTGCATCGGAGGAGTGGGCATACTTTGAAGGCCCGGCGACCTCCTCCTCGGGTCCTGTGGCTGGCCCTGCCTCAGGCCTGGTGGCTGGCTCTTCATTTAGTCTGTCAACCTGCGACTCTGAGCACTCCTCCTCCCCAGGGCTGTTGAGGGCCGATAGCAGACTACGTGTTGCCCGTGCAACCTGCCTAGAGGGGGTGGGATTTGACCGCTTCCTCAGCTGCCGGTACCTCCCTGAGACATCACTGAGAGTGCTGGTCAGGGTGTCAACTTGCTTATTTAGGTCAGCCACCTGGTCCTGCAGGTTCTTAATCTTTGCCTTACAGTTAGGCTTGTCACATTCCTCCTCCGGGACTGGAGGACTGTCCAAGACATCCTGGGCCTCGTCAAGGTCCAAGGTTGAAACCATTGGTTCCTCCGGGTTGGAGGCCCTCAAGCTCGCTAGATCTTCCAGTATTTTTTTCCTTTTGCAAGCCTGCATATATTCACGGCGAGCCACCTTGGTCAGCTCAGTGTGGTTGTTAAGGTGGCGGTCCATGCGGGTAGTCGACTTCCTGCACCCTGGGACAGGGCAGATGCCTTTCCGCACATTAACTCTCCCAGAAGCAATGGATAGGAGAAGCTTGCGCTCCTTCACATTCCGCACCTTGTGAAAGACACGAAGGTGTTGGCTTAGCTGATTATAGCCGTGAAAGCACAAGGGACAGTCGTCCAAAGCCATATCTGCTTTTGTTAAAACACTAAAGAACTTGTTAGCAAGAGGATGAATCCCAGGGACACTGCCCATGCATTGGTTACTTATAACTTTTTAGTTTGTCCCATTTGTAGTCTGTTAATCAAACTTTGAGTCTAATACGTTAGAGAGCACAGTTTGCAGTCTATTTCTCATTACACTTCTAGTTTAATAAACTACAAATTTGACTATTTCTTTGATTCACTCACCAGTCTATTTTTCATTCAACTTCTAGTCTAATAAACTACAAATATGACTATTTCCTTGATTCAGTTACCAGTCTATTTTTCATACCACCTCTAGTCTAAGAAACTACAATTGGAACTATTTCCTTGGTCACTTACCAGTCTATTTCTCATTCCACATTTAGTCTAATAAACTGTATATTACCTTGGTCCCTTACCAGTCTATTTCCCATTCATTTTCTAGTCTAATAAACTACACATAGGACTATTTCCTTATTTAACTTACTAGCTAATTTTTCATTCCATATCTAGCCTCATGAACTACAATTGGTTCTATTTCCTTGGTTCACCAATATTTAAAGGATTTTTTATTATATGATATATATATTTACGATACGTTTCACTTTAAATATATATATGCATTATATACTTATTATGTGTGTGTGTGTGTATAAGTACAGAGTATTTAATAATATGTTAAGTAATGAAACATCTAGACCAATTTTCAAATATTTAACCTGGGGTCCCCTGCTTCGCTGAGATATATATCCGACAATACCAGCCCCATGCTGGGCTGAAACATGCTTGCACTCAGCAGTACTCTTTGTATTCATAATTTTCTCCCAGCACATATTATTATTTTCACAAGACCATAATGATAATAACAAATCATCAATTAATAATTAATCATTTTACGAAAATCATTGTTATTTGTGATCGTGGATGTTTGCGGGAGGCTTTAAGACCAAGCTGAATCCTCTGTTCCTGCCTCACAGCGCACGGGTCTCGAGGCATCACTGTCTGCGGTTTGACTTTACTGAATCAGATAGAGGCGAATAAAACTTATTGACCATGATCTCTATCCGACGACACCAGCCCCATGTCTCTATGACCCCGGGGGTCCGAGTTACGGACTCCCAAAATTTAGAATTTGAACCGTTATAACTCAGGAAACGGTCCTCCCAGGAACTTGTGGGTGGTCGCATACGGTAGGCCCCTCGACCCTCTAGGGATCCCCCGAATTTCAGCCCTGGGGTCCACCGCATCGCGGAGATATTAGCAAAAAAATTGTACCATCCACTTTTCTAGTCTAATAAACAACAAATTTGACTATTTCAGTCTATTTCTCATTCAATTTCAAGTCTAATAATTAGTTTAACTGGTGATGATCGGCCTGAATACATTTGAAATGGAAGTTTTTTAATGTGAAAACATATGGCACTGTTTCATGGATCACTTGCCAGTCTATTTCTCATTCATTTTACAGTCTAATAAACTACATATGGCACTATTTCATGGATCACTTGACAGTCTATTTCTCATTCAATTTGTAGTCTTATAAACTACAAATGGTAATATTTCCTTGGTCACTTACCAGTCTATTTCTTATTCCACTTATAGCTTAATAAACTACATATGGCACTATTTCCTTGATCACTTGCCAGTCTATTTCTTATTCAAAACTTTTAGTCTAATAAACTACAAAAAGTACTATTTCCTTGGTCACTTACCAGTCTATTTCTCATTCCTTTTCTGGTCTAATAAAAAATACATTTCACTATTTCAGTCTATTTCTCATTCAACTTCTAGTCTAATAATCAGTTTAACTGGTTATGATGATCGGCCTGAATAAATTTGAAATAGAAGCGTATTTATGTGAAAACATCCTAATTTCAAGTTATTCAAAATATAGTAAAATATGTTTTTATTAAACATTTTATGTATAGAAATATTATATATTTATTATGTATTTATTACATATACTTTTTATTTACACACACAATATATAAATATGTTAAAATTATTTTTATTACATGTAATATATATTTGTGTGTGTGTGTGTGTAAAGTAATGACACCTTAATTCAATTTCAAATATTTATTGAACTTCTTGTTTTGCAGACATTGTAAAGTCAAAAATGCCTCAAAGTTCTGTACAAAAAAACACAATATATAAAAAGTATAATAGGAAACATGCATTATATAAGAAAAATAAAATACATAAATGAACATGTTCAGAAAGATTCAGAGCAAACTGACATTGATCTTAACTATAACTATTTACAAAAAAAAGAAAAAAGAAAAATGGAACAGGCTATCAAAACAAATAAAAAGATAACCTTACTTGTTTATCTTAGAAATAAAAGGAGTAGAACAATTATCATAAAATATCAAAACAAACAATTTAAATAGCTAAATAAATTATTTATGGGGATTTTATTTTTAAATCTCTCCAGCCTCTTTTTTGCTCACTCCACCAGCTTTTTAGATGCTATTTCCTGTGGTGATTTAAGGTGGGTTGATGCCCTCCCAGTGGGCCCGGGACTCCTCAATGAGCTGATCAACAAAAAGAAAGCACAAGAGAAGGACCAGGTGAGTCAGGTCGATAGCACAGAGGTAAACACTAACAAACATTATTATTATTATATTAAATTAAATTAAATATATAATAAATTATACAATATATATATGTATATATATATATATATATATATATATATATATATATATATATATATATATATATATATATATATATATATTCTAGTCTTCTAGTCTAATAAACAACAAATGAGATTATTTCCTTGGTTCACTTACCAGTCTATTCCTCAGGCAACTTCTAGTCTAATTTATTAATTATTAATGAAAGTTATTGTACGGTGTTATCAAAGTGGCAAGTGTCATACTCACTTAGGGCTGGCACGTGGTCCGGAAAGGGGTATGGTGCATCGGAGGAGTGGGCATACTTTGAAGGCCCGGCGACCTCCTCCTCGGGTCCTGTGGCTGGCTCTGCCTCAGGCCTGGTGGCTGGCTCTTCATTTAGTCTGTCAACCTGCGACTCTGAGCACTCCTCCTCCCCAGGGCTGTTGAGGGCCGATAGCAGACTACGTGTTGCCCGTGCAACCTGCCTAGAGGGGGTGGGATTTGACCGCTTCCTCAGCTGCCGGTACCTCCCTGAGACATCACTGAGAGTGCTGGTCAGGGTGTCAACTTGCTTATTTAGGTCAGCCACCTGGTCCTGCAGGTTCTTAATCTTTGCCTTACAGTTAGGCTTGTCACATTCCTCCTCCGGGACTGGAGGACTGTCCAAGACATCCTGGGCCTCGTCAAGGTCCAAGGTTGAAACCATTGGTTCCTCCGGGTTGGAGGCCCTCAAGCTCGCTAGATCTTCCAGTATTTTTTTCCTTTTGCAAGCCTGCATATATTCACGGCGAGCCACCTTGGTCAGCTCAGTGTGGTTGTTAAGGTGGCGGTCCATGCGGGTAGTCGACTTCCTGCACCCTGGGACAGGGCAGACGCCTTTCCGCACATTAACTCTCCCAGAAGCAATGGATAGGAGAAGCTTGCGCTCCTTCACATTCCGCACCTTGTGAAAGACACGAAGGTGTTGGCTTAGCTGATTATAGCCGTGAAAGCACAAGGGACAGTCGTCCAAAGCCATATCTGCTTTTGTTAAAACACTAAAGAACTTGTTAGCAAGAGGATGAATCCCAGGGACACTGCCCATGCATTGGTTACTTATAACTTTTTAGTTTGTCCCATTTGTAGTCTGTTAATCAAACTTTGAGTCTAATACTATAGAGAGGACAGTTTGCAGTCTATTTCTCATTACACTTCTAGTTTAATAAACTACAAATTTGACTATTTCTTTGATTCACTCACCAGTCTATTTCTCATTCCACATTTAGTCTAATAAACTGTATATTACCTTGGTCCCTTACCAGTCTATTTCCCATTCATTTTCTAGTCTAATAAACTACACATAGGACTATTTCCTTATTTAACTTACTAGCTAATTTTTCATTCCATATCTAGCCTCATGAACTACAATTGGTACTATTTCCTTGGTTCACCAATATTTAAATGATTTTTATTATATGATATATATATTTACGATACGTTTCACTTTAAATATATATATGCATTATATACTTATTATCAGAGGTGGAAAGTAACGAATTACATTTACTCGTGTTACTGTAATTGAGTAGCTTTTTTGTGTACTAATACTTTTTAAAGTAATTTTTTAAATCTTTAATTTTACTTTTACTTAAGTATATTTTGTTTAAAGTATTGTACTTCGCTACATTTTAAAACACATTAATTACTGAGTAAAAAAAAAAAAAATCGCTCCCTGGAAACTACGTCAGTAAATAATGAGCAGGAGGGCAAACTGGCGCTAAAATCACAAGAAAGATGCAGACGTAGTGGTGCAGACACCGCTGAAAACGAAACCCCGTCATATTCTGAAGTTGAACCCGAAGGAAATGAAGTGAACCCCTGGCCATATGTATGCTCTATTATGCAGTGTAAGCTGTACTTGCCTAGGAAGACCAAACTAGCAGCTTATAAAATCTCGACAAGACATCAACCCTTCGCAAGAATGTAGAGGTAAGCTAAATAATTGCATCGTTGCATTGGTGGTTAAAATAAAGCTTTGACATGTTAGCAAGAGGTTTTGCACAAATTAGCCAAAAAGACAGTGGTGAGGAGTGTGCTATATATATCGTCTGTGATAATATCATAATTTTTGTTTTAATGATATGCGCACGCAAGAGTTTGACACCCTTGGCCTGTCCCATTTTGACTCCCTCCCACTGTTAAAATGTAACTAAGTAATTTTTACTCTGAGTAAATTTTAAATGAGCTACTTTTTACTTTTACTTGAGTAGATTTTTAGACTGGTACTTTTACTTGTACTTAAGTAAAATTTCATTAATGTAATGGTACTTTTACTTGAGTAGAATATTTTTGTACTCTTTCCACCTCTGCTTATTATGTGTGTAAAATACGTTTTATAAAACAAGAGTGCACACTTTGCAGTCTATTTCTCATTCCACTTTTAGTCCAAACAACTTCAAATGGGACTATTTCCTTGGTCACTTACCAGTCTATTTCTTATTCCACTTATAGCTTAATAAACTACATATGGCACTATTTCCTTGATCACTTGCCAGTCTATTTCTCATTCAAAACTTTTAGCCTAATAAACTACAAAAAGTACTATTTCCTTGGTCACTTACCAGTCTATTTCTCATTCCTTTTCTAGACTAATAAACAACAAATTTGACTATTTCAGTCTATTTATCATTCAATTTCAAGTCTAATAATTAGTTTAACTGGTGATGATCGGCCTGAATACATTTGAAATGGAAGTTTATTAATGTGAAAACATATGGCACTATTTCATGGATCACTTGCCAGTCTATTTCTCATTCATTTTACAGTCTAATAAACTACATATGGTAATATTTCATTGATCACTTGACAGTCTATTTCTCATTCAATTTGTAGTCTTATAAACTACAAATGGTAATATTTCCTTGGTCACTTACCAGTCTATTTCTTATTCCACTTATAGCTTAATAAACTACATATGGCACTATTTCCTTGATCACTTGCCAGTCTATTTCTTATTCAAAACTTTTAGTCTAATAAACTACAAAAAGTACTATTTCCTTGGTCACTTACCAGTCTATTTCTCATTCCTTTTCTGGTCTAATAAACAATACATTTCACTATTTCAGTCTATTTCTCATTCAACTTCTAGTCTAATAATCAGTTTAACTGGTTATGATGATCGGCCTGAATAAATTTGAAATAGAAGCGTATTTATGTGAAAACATCCTAATTTCAAGTTATTCAAAATATAGTAAAATATGTTTTTATTAAACATTTTATGTATAGAAATATTATATATTTATTATGTATTTATTACATATACTTTTTTATTTACACACACAATATATAAATATGTTTAAATTATTTTTATTACATGTAATATATATTTGTGTGTGTGTGTGTGTGTGTGTAAAGTAATGACACCTTAATTCAATTTCAAATATTTATTGAACTTCTTGTTTTGCAGACATTGTAAAGTCAAAAACGCCTCAAAGTTCTGTACAAAAAAACACAATATATAAAAAGTATAATAGGAAACATGCATTATATAAGAAAAATAAAATAAATAAATGAACATGTTCAGAAAGATTCAGAGCAAACTGACATTGATCTTAACTATAACTATTTACAAAAAAAAGAAAAAAGAAAAATGGAACAGGCTATCAAAACAAATAAAAAGATAACCTTACTTGTTTATCTTAGAAATAAAAGGAGTAGAACAATTATCATAAAATATCAAAACAAACAATTTAAATAGCTAAATAAATTATTTATGGGGATTTTATTTTTAAATCTCTCCAGTCTCTTTTTTGCTCACTCCACCAGCTTTTTAGATGCTATTTCCTGTGGTGATTTAAGGTGGGTTGATGCCCTCCCAGTGGGCCCGGGACTCCTCAATGAGCTGATCAACAAAAAGAAAGCACAAGAGAAGGACCAGGTGAGTCAGGTCGATAGCACAGAGGTAAACACTAACAAACATTATTATTATTATATTAAATTAAATTAAATATATAATAAATTATACAATGTATATATGTATATATATATATATATATATATATGTATATATATATATATATATATATATATATATATATATATATATATATATATATATATATATATATATATATATATATATATATATATATATATATATATATATATATATTCTAGTCTTCTAGTCTAATAAACAACAAATGAGATTATTTCCTTGGTTCACTTACCAGTCTATTCCTCAGGCAACTTCTAGTCTAATTTATTAATTATTAATGAAAGTTATTGTACGGTGTTATCAAAGTGGCAAGTGTCATACTCACTTAGGGCTGGCACGTGGTCCGGAAAGGGGTATGGTGCATCGGAGGAGTGGGCATACTTTGAAGGCCCGGCGACCTCCTCCTCGGGTCCTGTGGCTGGCTCTGCCTCAGGCCTGGTGGCTGGCTCTTCATTTAGTCTGTCAACCTGCGACTCTGAGCACTCCTCCTCCCCAGGGCTGTTGAGGGCCGATAGCAGACTACGTGTTGCCCGTGCAACCTGCCTAGAGGGGGTGGGATTTGACCGTTTCCTCAGCTGCCGGTACCTCCCTGAGACATCACTGAGAGTGCTGGTCAGGGTGTCAACTTGCTTATTTAGGTCAGCCACCTGGTCCTGCAGGTTCTTAATCTTTGCCTTACAGTTAGGCTTGTCACATTCCTCCTCCGGGACTGGAGGACTGTCCAAGACATCCTGGGCCTCGTCAAGGTCCAAGGTTGAAACCATTGGTTCCTCCGGGTTGGAGGCCCTCAAGCTCGCTAGATCTTCCAGTATTTTTTTCCTTTTGCAAGCCTGCATATATTCACGGCGAGCCACCTTGGTCAGCTCAGTGTGGTTGTTAAGGTGGCGGTCCATGCGGGTAGTCGACTTCCTGCACCCTGGGACAGGGCAGATGCCTTTCCGCACATTAACTCTCCCAGAAGCAATGGATAGGAGAAGCTTGCGCTCCTTCACATTCCGCACCTTGTGAAAGACACGAAGGTGTTGGCTTAGCTGATTATAGCCGTGAAAGCACAAGGGACAGTCGTCCAAAGCCATATCTGCTTTTGTTAAAACACTAAAGAACTTGTTAGCAAGAGGATGAATCCCAGGGACACTGCCCATGCATTGGTTACTTATAACTTTTTAGTTTGTCCCATTTGTAGTCTGTTAATCAAACTTTGAGTCTAATACGTTAGAGAGCACAGTTTGCAGTCTATTTCTCATTACACTTCTAGTTTAATAAACTACAAATTTGACTATTTATTTGATTCACTCACCAGTCTATTTCTCATTCAACTTCTAGTCTAATAAACTACAAATATGACTATTTCCTTGATTCAGTTACCAGTCTATTTTTCATACCACCTCTAGTCTAAGAAACTACAATTGGAACTATTTCCTTGGTCACTTACCAGTCTATTTCTCATTCCACATTTAGTCTAATAAACTGTATATTACCTTGGTCCCTTACCAGTCTATTTCCCATTCATTTTCTAGTCTAATAAACTACACATAGGACTATTTCCTTATTTAACTTACTAGCTAATTTTTCATTCCATATCTAGCCTCATGAACTACAATTGGTACTATTTCCTTGGTTCACCAATATTTAAAGGATTTTTTATTATATGATATATATATTTACGATACGTTTCACTTTAAATATATATATGCATTATATACTTATTATCAGAGGTGGAAAGTAACGAATTACATTTACTCGTGTTACTGTAATTGAGTAGCTTTTTTGTGTACTAATACTTTTTAAAGTAATTTTTTAAATCTTTAATTTTACTTTTACTTAAGTATATTTTGTTTAAAGTATTGTACTTCGCTACATTTTAAAACACATTAATTACTGAGTAAAAAAAAAAAAAAATCGCTCCCTGGAAACTACGTCAGTAAATAATGAGCAGGAGGGCAAACTGGCGCTAAAATCACAAGAAAGATGCAGACGTAGTGGTGCAGACACCGCTGAAAACGAAACCCCGTCATATTCTGAAGTTGAACCCGAAGGAAATGAAGTGAACCCCTGGCCATATGTATGCTCTATTATGCAGTGTAAGCTGTACTTGCCTAGGAAGACCAAACTAGCAGCTTATAAAATCTCGACAAGACATCAACCCTTCGCAAGAATGTAGAGGTAAGCTAAATAATTGCATCGTTGCATTGGTGGTTAAAATAAAGCTTTGACATGTTAGCAAGAGGTTTTGCACAAATTAGCCAAAAAGACAGTGGTGAGGAGTGTGCTATATATATCGTCTGTGATAATATCATAATTTTTGTTTTAATGATATGCGCGCGCATTTATAGTGTGTTCAGTTCAGTAAACAAGTTAATTAAGAGATTTGCGTTTTAGACACCATATTGCCTTTTTTAGCTCTATTTCTACAACAGAAAATAATTCCAAACACAGCCACCAAAGCACAGTTTTGCGTCTCTGAGCAACGTGACAGTGTTTCGTTCCTGAATGAATCAATCGTTTAAATGATTCGGTTCAATCGCAATGACTCACTTATTAACAGTGACTTGCTGACACATATTGGCCATTTTAATTTCACATTTAAAGTATCTTTTGATTTTTTTTTTTAATAATTAATTTCTTATCATTTCAAATGAGTATTCAACATTTTATGTCTTGTATATCAAAACATTATTCATGCATTTGTAACTGCAGGTTAAATGCATTCTTGTCCTGCCTTAAACAGTGTAATACATCTAAATGCCACTTCCAATGAATCTTCTGCATTTCCTCTGCATTAAAAGATGAGTTTGTTGATACTGATTTGCCTGGTAACAGCCCAAATGTTTTATTATTCTAAATAACTGATTCCTTTCATTAAAAACAACTAGTTTGAGATTACTAGACCTATCCCAGGGGTGTCAAACTCAGTTCCTGGAGGGCCGTAGCCCTGCAGAGTTTAGTTCTAACCCTGCTCCAGCACACATATCATGTAGTTTTCAAATAAACCTAAATGATTAGATTAGCTGGATCAGGTGTGTTTAATTAGGGTTAGATCTAAACTGTGCAGGACTGTGGCCCTCCAGGAACTGAGTTTGACACCCTTGGCCTGTCCCATTTTGACTCCCTCCCACTGTTAAAATGTAACTAAGTAATTTTTACTCTGAGTAAAGTTTAAATGAGCTACTTTTTACTTTTACTTGAGTAGATTTTTAGACTGGTACTTTTACTTGTACTTAAGTAAAATTTCATTAATGTAATGGTACTTTTACTTGAGTAGAATATTTTTGTACTCTTTCCACCTCTGCTTATTATGTGTGTAAAATACGTTTTATAAAACAAGAGTGCACACTTTGCAGTCTATTTCTCATTCCACTTTTAGTCCAAACAACTTCAAATGGGACTATTTCCTTGGTCACTTACCAGTCTATTTCTTATTCCACTTATAGCTTAATAAACTACATATGGCACTATTTCCTTGATCACTTGCCAGTCTATTTCTCATTCAAAACTTTTAGCCTAATAAACTACAAAAAGTACTATTTCCTTGGTCACTTACCAGTCTATTTCTCATTCCTTTTCTAGACTAATAAACAACAAATTTGACTATTTCAGTCTATTTATCATTCAATTTCAAGTCTAATAATTAGTTTAACTGGTGATGATCGGCCTGAATACATTTGAAATGGAAGTTTATTAATGTGAAAACATATGGCACTATTTCATGGATCACTTGCCAGTCTATTTCTCATTCATTTTACAGTCTAATAAACTACATATGGCACTATTTCCTTGATCACTTGCCAGTCTATTTCTCATTCAAAACTTTTAGCCTAATAAACTACAAAAAGTACTATTTCCTTGGTCACTTACCAGTCTATTTCTCATTACTTTTCTAGACTAATAAACAACAAATTTGACTATTTCAGTCTATTTATCATTCAATTTCAAGTCTAATAATTAGTTTAACTGGTGATGATCGGCCTGAATACATTTGAAATGGAAGTTTATTAATGTGAAAACATATGGCACTGTTTCATGGATCACTTGCCAGTCTATTTCTCATTCATTTTACAGTCTAATAAACTACATATGGCACTATTTCATTGATCACTTGACAGTCTATTTCTCATTCAATTTGTAGTCTTATAAACTACAAATGGTAATATTTCCTTGGTCACTTACCAGTCTATTTCTTATTCCACTTATAGCTTAATAAACTACATATGGCACTATTTCCTTGATCACTTGCCAGTCTATTTCTTATTCAAAACTTTTAGTCTAATAAACTACAAAAAGTACTATTTCCTTGGTCACTTACCAGTCTATTTCTCATTCCTTTTCTAGTCTAATAAAAATACATTTCACTATTTCAGTCTATTTCTCATTCAACTTCTAGTCTAATAATCAGTTTAACTGGTTATGATGATCGGCCTGAATAAATTTGAAATAGAAGCGTATTTATGTGAAAACATCCTAATTTCAAGTTATTCAAAATATAGTAAAATATGTTTTTATTAAACATTTTATGTATAGAAATACTATATATTTATTATGTATTTATTACATATACTTTTTTATTTACACACACAATATATAAATATGTTTAAATTATTTTTATTACATGTAATATATATTTGTGTGTGTGTGTGTGTGTGTGTAAAGTAATGACACCTTAATTCAATTTCAAATATTTATTGAACTTCTTGTTTTGCAGACATTGTAAAGTCAAAAATGCCTCAAAGTTCTGTACAAAAAAACACAATATATAAAAAGTATAATAGGAAACATGCATTATATAAGAAAAATAAAATAAATAAATGAACATGTTCAGAAAGATTCAGAGCAAACTGACATTGATCTTAACTATAACTATTTACAAAAAAAAGAAAAAAGAAAAATGGAACAGGCTATCAAAACAAATAAAAAGATAACCTTACTTGTTTATCTTAGAAATAAAAGGAGTAGAACAATTATCATAAAATATCAAAACAAACAATTTAAATAGCTAAATAAATTATTTATGGGGATTTTATTTTTAAATCTCTCCAGTCTCTTTTTTGCTCACTCCACCAGCTTTTTAGATGCTATTTCCTGTGGTGATTTAAGGTGGGTTGATGCCCTCCCAGTGGGCCCGGGACTCCTCAATGAGCTGATCAACAAAAAGAAAGCACAAGAGAAGGACCAGGTGAGTCAGGTCGATAGCACAGAGGTAAACACTAACAAACATTATTATTATTATATTAAATTAAATTAAATATATAATAAATTATACAATATATATATATATATATATATATATATATATATACAACCCGAATTCCGGAAAAGTTGGGACGTTTTTTAAATTTTAATAAAATGAAAACTAAAGGAATTTCAAATCACATGAGCCAATATTTTATTCACAATAGAACATAGATAACGTAGCAAATGTTTAAACTGAGAAATTTTACACTTTTATCCACTTAATTAGCTCATTTAAAATTTAATGCCTGCTACAGGTCTCAAAAAAGTTGGCACGGGGGCAACAAATGGCTAAAAAAGCAAGCGGTTTTGAAAAGATTCAGCTGGGAGAACATCTAGTGATTAATTAAGTTAATTGATATCAGGTCTGTAACATGATTAGCTATAAAAGCTTTGTCTTAGAGAAGCAGAGTCTCTCAGAAGTAAAGATGGGCAGAGGCTCTCCAATCTGTGAAAGACTGCGTAAAAAAATTGTGGAAAACAATGTTCCTCAACGTCAAATTGCAAAGGCTTTGCAAATCTCATCATCTACAGTGCATAACATCATCAAAAGATTCAGAGAAACTGGAGAAATCTCTGTGCGTAAGGGACAAGGCCGGAGACCTTTATTGGATGCCCGTGGTCTTCGGGCTCTCAGACGACACTGCATCACTCATCGGCATGATTGTGTCAATGACATTACTAAATGGGCCCAGGAAAACTTTCAGAAACCACTGTCGGTAAACACAATCCGCCGTGCCATCAGCAGATGCCAACTTTGGGAAGTCATGGCCTAATGGTTAGAGAGTCGGACTCCCAATCGAAAGGTTGTGAGTTCGAGTCTCGGGCCGGCAGGAATTGTGGGTGGGGAGAGTGCATGTACAGTTCTCTCTCCACCTTCAATACCACGACTTAGGTGCCCTTGAGCAAGGCATCGAGCCCCAACTGCTCCCCGGGCGCCGCAGCATAAATGGCTGCCCACTGCTCCGGGTGTGTGTTCACAGTGTGTGTGTGTGTTCACTGCTCTGTGTGTGTGCATTTCGGATGGGTTAAATGCAGAGCACAAATTCTGAGTATGGGTCACCATACTTGGCTGAATGTCACTTCACTAAAGCTCTATCATGCAAAAAGGAAGCCATTTGTGAACATGGTCCAGAAGCGCCGTCGTGTCCTGTGGGCCAGGGCTCATTTAAAATGGACTATTTCAAAGTGGAATAGTGTTTTATGGTCAGACGAGTCCAAATTTGAAATTCTTGTTGGAAATCACGGACGCCGTGTCCTCCGGGCTAAAGAGTAATTAAATTAAATTAAATATATAATAAAATATACAATATATATATATATATATATATATATATATATATATATATATATATATATATATATATTCTAGTCTTGTAGTCTAATAAAACAACAAATGAGATTATTTCCTTGGTTCACTTACCAGTCTATTTCTCAGGCAACTTCTAGTCTAATAATCTACAAATAGGAGATTTATTAATGAAAGTTATTGTATGGTGTTATCAAAGTGGCAAGTGTCATACTCACTTAGGGCTGGCACGTGGTCCGGAAAGGGGTATGGTGCATCGGAGGAGTGGGCATTCTTTGAAGGCCCGGCGACCTCCTCCTCGGGTCCTGTGGCTGGCCCTGCCTCAGGCCTGGTGGCTGGCTCTTCATTTAGTCTGTCAACCTGCGACTCTGAGCACTCCTCCTCCCCAGGGCTGTTGAGGGCCGATAGCAGACTACGTGTTGCCCGTGCAACCTGCCTAGAGGGGGTGGGATTTGACCGCTTCCTCAGCTGCCGGTACCGCCCTGAGACATCACTGAGAGTGCTGGTCAGGGTGTCAACTTGCTTATTTAGGTCAGCCACCTGGTCCTGCAGGTTCTTAATCTTTGCCTTACAGTTAGGCTTGTCACATTCCTCCTCCGGGACTGGAGGACTGTCCAAGACATCCTGGGCCTCGTCAAGGTCCAAGGTTGAAACCATTGGTTCCTCCGGGTTGGAGGCCCTCAAGCTCGCTAGATCTTCCAGTATTTTTTTCCTTTTGCAAGCCTGCATATATTCACGCCGAGCCACCTTGGTCAGCTCAGTGTGGTTGTTAAGGTGGCGGTCCATGCGGGTAGTCGACTTCCTGCACCCTGGGACAGGGCAGACGCCTTTCCGCACATTAACTCTCCCAGAAGCAATGGATAGGAGAAGCTTGCGCTCCTTCACATTCCGCACCTTGTGAAAGACACGAAGGTGTTGGCTTAGCTGATTATAGCCGTGAAAGCACAAGGGACAGTCGTCCAAAGCCATATCTGCTTTTGTTAAAACACTAAAGAACTTGTTAGCAAGAGGATGAATCCCAGGGACACTGCCCATGCATTGGTTACTTATAACTTTTTAGTTTGTCCCATTTGTAGTCTGTTAATCAAACTTTGAGTCTAATACGTTAGAGAGCACAGTTTGCAGTCTATTTCTCATTACACTTCTAGTTTAATAAACTACAAATTTGACTATTTCTTTGATTCACTCACCAGTCTATTTTTCATTCATTTTCTAGTCTAATAAACTACAAATATGACTATTTCCTTGATTCAGTTACCAGTCTATTTTTCATACCACCTCTAGTCTAAGAAACTACAATTGGAACTATTTCCTTGGTCACTTACCAGTCTATTTCTCATTCCACATTTAGTCTAATAAACTGTATATTACCTTGGTCCCTTACCAGTCTATTTCCCATTCATTTTCTAGTCTAATAAACTACACATAGGACTATTTCCTTATTTAACTTACTAGCTAATTTTTCATTCCATATCTAGCCTCATGAACTACAATTGGTTCTATTTCCTTGGTTCACCAATATTTAAAGGATTTTTTATTATATGATATATATATTTACGATACGTTTCACTTTAAATATATATATGCATTATATACTTATTATGTGTGTGTGTGTGTGTGTGTATATAAGTACAGAGTAAGTACAATTTAATAATATGTTAAGTAATGAAACATCTAGACCAATTTTCAAATATTTAACCTGGGGTCCCCTGCTTCGCTGAGATATATATCCGACAATACCAGCCCCATGCTGGGCTGAAACATGCTTGCACTCAGCAGTACTCTTTGTATTCATAATTTTCTTGCAGCCCATATTATTATTTTCACAAGACCATAATGATAATAACAGATCATCAATTAATAATTAATCATTATTTTACGAAAATCATTGTTATTTGTGATCGTGGATGTTTGCGGGAGGCTTTAAGACCAAGCTGAATCCTCTGTTCCTGCCTCACAGCGCACGGGTCTCGAGGCTTCACTGTCTGCGGTTTGACTTTACTGAATCAGATAGAGGCGAATAAAACTTATTGACCATGAGCCCAGGGCCAGCACAAGCTCAAATGCCGCTCTAGGCAGAGCATGATCGTGCCGCCCCCCTCACATTCACAATTAGGGATCCTTAAGATGCATGTAAACAATTTTTTTTTTTAATCTATGAAATTACACTAAAATAAAAACGTGCAAGCATGTTTTCAGAGTTTTTAATTTTTTCATTCTGCAAAAAGGTGAAAAGGGTACACAATGCAACAGCTAAGTATAAATTCTGTTTTATAGGCTAATAGATAGTGTACAGAATAAAACTAAACATATGCACACATTTTTTTTAGCTCACAAAACTGGAGTTTTCGATTGTTTTCTTGACTGATACACACATTCACACACCTACATTTCAGAAGCGTGCGTGTCGGCTTTCGCAGCGGCAAACACTTTGATTGCGTCCTCGAGTTTAACTTGTACTTCGGAGATCATTTTTATCAGTTTAAGCTTTGGGAAACTGCATTCTCCATAGCTCATAGTGACAGGGAGAGTGAGAAGCACTCTCAATGCTACAATAACATTTGGAAAATTGTTTTCCATCCCTTTTTCACAGATGAATTTAAGCGCATCCAGTGGTTTAGATCCAGCAACCAGGCGTCTGCCCAAAGCAGTCAGCTCTTCAAACAATTCATGCCCATCAACATCCCGCGAGTCTCCATGAGTCAGGGCCTTTTCCAGTCCTAAGCAATCCTGAAGAATTAGGCTATTCTATTCTCCTTTTCTTTGAGAGATCATATAAAAATCCAAATATGCGCCCATGGTCTCTAAGCAGCGAAAAGCGCTCTTCCACGGAGGCGATTAGGCTACTCATGAACAGATAAATTTATTCGGTTTGACATTTTTGAATATACATTAAAGTATTTTGCATGCATATAGACCTACTAATAGGGCGCTGCCGTGCGGGAATTTTTATTCGAAATGTAAAGTTTTTTTATTTATTTATAGCTTTTATTTTATTTATACCTAATGTGAAACAAACAAATAAATTAATAATTCTCTCTCTCTCTCTCTCTCTCTCCCCTTTAAATACTATTATTCAGCATGTGGTGCGAGCCGCATTTGAATTCGTGACGGGCTGCGGGTTGAGAACCACTGCTTTATATCAAACATTTTTAAATCGTCCACAACTGAGCTTTGTGGGAGGCTGATCTGCGCCAGATCGCGTGAAGTGAATGTAATGAACAAAGTCATTTTCAGATGCAATGAAAAAAAAAAAAAACCCATGGATAACCTAGATTAGTCCCTGGCTCTGTTCTGAAGTAAAATAATTATAATTACTGTTTACCAAGAGTAACACATTTTAACGGATTAATCGCCTATTTTCATTTGCTGAATGTTTTCTTTATTTTTTATTTTTTAAACACGCTAAAAAATCAATTAAGTTTGTCAGAGGAAAAAAATATAGGCTATGAGTCGTGTATAGGTTTCATTTTAACGGATCAATCACCTATTTTCGTTTGCTGCATGTTTTTTTTTTTTTACGTTTTTAAAGAGTTTGTGAGAGGAAAGAAATAGGCTATTAGAAAATATTTTACAACAAATCCTTTAAATTTAACAAATTTATCAGAACAAAACAATAATTAAAAATATATAATTCTAATGGATAAATATAATTGCAGTATATAATAATATAGGTTTAGTAATAAAACAAAAAAAGCAAAAAATAATAATAATTTAAAGCTAAGCATAAGGTAAGGTTTGGCGTTCTCAATCGGGAGAAATCAAACGTTTCCATATTTGTGATGTTGCCCATTTGAAGCTTAACTTTTATTCATGAGGTAAATAGGCTGTGTGCGTTTCAGTATCGAGCAAAAAAAAAATCATAATTAACAATATGTCAAAGTGCTCACGCCGAATGTCTGGTGAACCACTGCTGTTTCCAGTGAATATGTGCGCGAGGCACCAGCACGCTCAAACAGCTGAAACAAATAATACTTAATTTTTGATCACACCTAAGGCATAATTCAAAAATGCTGGTAGTTTGAAAAATCAAGAATAATCAGTTAATACTAATTATTGCTAAATGCGGGACCGTTCCCATTTCGCTCTGCATATGGAACCTGAAGATTTTTTTAAACCAAGAATGAACCGAAATGAAAATGAAATTAAAACATTTAGCTTATATATATATATATATATATATATATATATATAGGCCTTATATTTATTTACTGTTTAATAAAAATAGCATGCATATGATCCTTTGTGTTAAGGTCTTCTTTTAATTTTTGTTTAGTAGACTGTAGCCTAAGACTATCCTATATTTAAAAAATTAACAAATTGTAAAAAAAAATTATGTTTTTTTTTTAAATGTTACAATGTTATATCATAATGTTATTGTTGTTTTACTTCCTTCTTTTATCTCATTTTACAATTACATTCATTTCGCAATCCGTCCCTTTGCGCCACCTGGCGGTAGTTTCGCGAATGATTTTAACACGCGAGTGAATTACCGCCGCGGTAAGCCCCAGATAGGATGGCCACCTACTGTACAAATGGCAGACATTGCAAATTTTTTAAGAAAACTAGTCAATGATGTGGATAGTGGTTCAAATTCTCATGCCCCAGACCGACCAACTCCAGGAGGACATATAACGCCGTGGACGGTAAGAAAAGTTGCTTATCTCTTTTCTTAAATTTTGTAGTTCGTCTGTATGCTCATGTGTTTGTACACATATGACTTATGCAAATATTATTACATATAATTTGACGTGATAAATCACATTACCCATTTAAAACGAGGCATTTGTCGCGACGCGTACGGTGTAACTTAGGTATTGTTTTAGTCAGACACCCGCCTCATCCTGGCCTAGTCTCACACACACAGGCGCGCATAAAACCAATGTTGCTAACGAAGCACCTTTGTCACTTTATTTTTTGCGCTTTTTGCGTAAGCCTTAGCTTTACATCCAGATGAAAAATATCGCCAATATCGGTCTTGCTCTCCCAGTACAGGATCGTCTCTGTGTTGATCATCTCGTCGGTGTTTTGGCCGGGAGAAGCTGTACATTGCCCGCAGCTGATTCGTTTGTCGTTTGTTTCGATGCTGCGCTCTGCTTTAAAATTTACAAAATTATATAGCCGCTCTTTAACCTTGGTGTATGGTGATTTTTGTCAGATCATGTCACAGTTATAAATCATGATTTTAGCAGGTCAGTGAAAGTGATTGCTGGTATAATGGGTCGCGTTTATTCACTATTTATATTGTTCTGTTAAAACAGAAAATCAAAAATGCCTTTATTGGGGATTCAGTTTATTATTAAATATAGTATGTGACAATTTAGAGAGAAGAATGACGTCACGAATATTATCACCTGACACCCTTCTAAATGTAATAAAGAAGGGGATTTAAGAAAACTACACTTATGTATAAAATATTTTTTTTAAAAAACACAGAAGTCCTGGACTATCCTTTACAATATGTACTGTAAATTAAAGGAGCTCTAAGCGATATCACGCGTTTTTAGGCCAAAACATTTTGTCACAGCAAACTTCTCACTATTTGCTAGCTGCCTGTCCCCTGAACACACTGTAAAAAAACAGTTGACAGCCCATGCTCCACAAGGGGCAAGAAAAACAAAACAAACTGGGCTAATCCGCAGCACGAAACATAGCAAACTGTTCCAGCCAATAACCGACAAGAAGGATTTAAGGGTGGGGTTTGGGGGGTTAGTGCATGGATGAGGAGGAGGGGAGGGTCTAGCTAGAGTTTTGTTTGACAATACTTTGAACGTCAACAAGAAGTGACGTCACCCAACATCGCTTAGATCACCTTTAAATGAGCATCAGCAACCACCACTTTCTTTAACAGCTGATCCTGTATTGTTTTTCATAGGCAAAAAAACTACATGAAAAATATGTTCCGTATGTTCAGATTGGTTAATACAGACGTGGTTTCACAGATAAGGTCAAAATAAGGTCAAAAATCAGTTTTGCACACTGTACATTTGAAGAAGCTTTTTTGTTTTTTGCCCAACATGACCTCAGTCATCATCAAACTGAAGCACAATCGTCTTTGCAGGTGATATTTACTTGCACAGTACCTGATAGATAGCCTGGTAATACCAAACTCTGCTACTTCTCTTTGCTTCGTAGACAGTGTCTGGCATATCATAATTGAAAAACGTTTTCTTTCTCGCGGTGCGCTTTCTTTCAGGGCGCTTGTCTGAAGTTTAAAATCATTGGTTACCCGTAAGCCAATCACATAATCCCATCACGGCTCTCAGCCCGCCCTCTGTTCGTTGATTGGCCGGCTGTTTTCAGGCCGAAGGAAAACGGAAAGCTATGATGCTTTCTCAGACTGAGTACAGAAGCGAAATGAAATTGAGCGGAAGTATGAAGTCTGACGTAGTCAGGCTACCTGATAGAGTCGCTTATACTGAAACACTGATATAGGAGATGGGGAGTAGTTTCAGACGCAGTTGTAGTCTCACAAATTCCTGTGGGATATCTATGTTGGTCTATTAAGGTCTATACAGTACAAAAACTTCTGTCATGTTTTTTCAACTTTATTTTTTAAAATAGCTGCAGTTTAAACAAAGCATTTTTAAAATCTCATTGTTATGGGTTGTTTACATGGACATTGTTTTCAAATTTACAGTTGAAGTAAATAGACTTTTCGCAAGCTATGGAGCAGAAGCCAGCATGAGACCTTTAAGTCGTCGTAGTCATTCTACAAGACCTCGCAGTAGCTTCACAAGAGTTTTCTGCTGCTTAAGTAGAATGACACAAAGTGTTGCACCAACAAAGTTTGAAAGGGAGGAAAGGGACTTGGAGAGAAAAAGGTTACATTTTTTGGTGGGTATTGTGTAAGTTTTTGTTTATAGACAAAAGTTTTTAAACAAAAGTTTTGCCTCTAAAAATGTTGCTTTATCTTTTCCTTTTTACAGGTGATGAAAACAATGCAGAAGATTTAAAAAACTACATTCTAGCAACATATCCAAAACTTGGTGACTGTGGGGGATTTGAGATTTTAAAAACATCAGGCATGACTCGATCTAGGAATCTGGTGGTGTTGCCTTGCCTAAACACAGGGTACACAATTAAGACTCTAAAAGAAAATATGGGACATGCTGTCATCTACAAATGTCCTATGCAAAAAGACATAGAACTGTCCAGTTCTGTAAGTTTTTTTTTTTTTTTTTTTTACTACAGTAAATTACTTATTTGCTAAATTCTATGCTTATTACATTTTAGGCAACATGTTTTTATCATAATGTACTAAGTTTATTTGTTTTATTACTTTCATTTACAGTTTTCTAAAATTCTGAGATTGCTTTTTAATTTAAGGTTGTCTGTGAATCTCCCATGCTTGGGCCAATGGAGAGATTTATTACCTGTGAAAAACAGTTCAATTTCAATGAAATGAAAGTTTTAGCCTAAGGCCTAGTCCACACGGACACGGGTATTTTTATAACCGGAGTTTTTCCTCCTGCGTTTAAAAAAAAAATTCCGTCCACACGAAAACGCCAAAACATGCTATCAAGCGCTGTCAAGAGCATGCCACACCAGCAGGCGGCGATATAACCCAAATTGTAAAGTCACCTTGGCCAATCAGAAGCAGTCAGCAGCGCACAATCTGACGTCAAACACAACGGATAACGGCGCACACTCTTACGTCGCAAGGCAAAATCCCCGGTTTTACTGTCCACACGACAACACTGCAACCGGCGTTTCTGAAAATGCTCACCCTGGCCGTAGTTTTCAAAAATGTTCGGTTTCGGTGCCCTGAAACTGCGTTTTCGTGTGGACGAAAGGCCGAACCGCATAAAAAAAGTCACGGTTATAAAAATAACCGTGTCCGTGTGGACAGGGCCTAAGTTCTGCCAGGAAGACTCAATTACTTTGTCACTAATTACCTTCATCATTATCCAATCACGTCTTTATACTTTGGTATAAAAGATCGTACTTACACATGTTTGAGTTCGCAGATGCAGACGCGATAACAACCACAGATTCCGACGCGATTGTTCCTTGCTCAAGCTGTCGCGTTTATTGATTTACTCGCTATAGTTAAGTTTGTGTCGCGTTTCAAAAAGGGGGTTTCTCGGAAGAATTCACATTCTAGGGGCTATGTTTGACATTATTGGGGTCACCTCAAACCCCGGACAGGAATAGCAACCCGCAGCAAAAAAAAAAAAAAAAAAAAAAGGTCTTGGCAACGCCGGTGCTTTCCGAGATGTCGCGTCAGTGCTGCTTGGGTCTCAACACCTGAAAGGACTTTGGTCTCAAGCAACAAATATTTCATCTGCACGAATGAAGTCACTCCGGACCAGCAGACAGAATCAAGGCTGCCGGTCTCTTTCGGCATCTCGCCTCCATCACTTCATCAGTCTACAGCATTATAAGTATCGTTTTTGTTCTATGCACTTGTGGCATTTGGGCATTAATTTTATTCTCTGCAAGGCTTTATACTCACACGTTCAAGATAAAGCACTGGGCGTTTTGTGCTTGTTTATCTAGCAGACTCGCACTGCATAATGTTGATCATAGTGCATGCAATGTTTTGAATAACTCCTTCGTAATGAGACATTTTAAGGCTTGTAATAAAAGCTACAATCTTTTATACTGATAAGGATCGTTCGCATTTCTGTAAAAATATGCTTCGTCTAGCACACTTAAGATTTGTTGTTTTAATCCTATGCTATCTTTGTTTATTCAGTCATTGTTTCATTTTCGTCTATTCCTGAATGCTTCGTTCTGGAATGGGATTCTATGGCTGCAGATGCAGAGAACCGCTGCTCTCACCTCATCTTTACACGGCTTACTCTTGGACTAGCGCCATTATGAACACTGGATCTATCAAGCTGATGTGTATATGGACCCTTTCATTTGAGTCGTAGGTAAGATTCAGTGCTCAGTAGGCATCTTAAGTCCATGTGACACGGAAGTTGCTGCTGACTTTATTTCAGAGTAGTGACATATCTCCAGTTTAAACCGAATATTAATAGCAGGCATGGTTTGTTTGCGCTCCTGGTCTCCGTCTCACTCATTGCAAACTAATGGCTGGAGGGGTGTGTTAAGGAATGTTCTGCACATGCTGTCAAACTGACGTCATCAGAAAAACTATGCATTACAGAGTGGAATGTCCAGATTTCGATAAAGATTACGAAGACAAACAATGATTTATTGTTTACATCAAGATTAGCAACCTGTGCTAGTAAGTTTAAGTCAATTTCGATTTTATGCGGACTTTAAGCTGCAATCTAGGCTTGTTTATTTCGCGCATCTACTGGCGTTGGTTCATTCTGTCTCTCATACCATCGACTTACCCGGATCCTTCAATCTGCCCTCTGTTAGCAGACATAATACTAACTAAACGACTACACTCAAAGCCTACACGTCTGCATGGTCCGCTTTCTAATGTTTTTCCTTCCAAATTTCTGTTTTACCTATTCTAATTTCGACCGTTTGCTCCTTTCTCGTCTTTAATTTGAAAAATCGCAGTCTTAAAATTTCTCTATTCGCAGACTCCTTGCCGGCATCCAATTCTACGCTAAATTTTATAATCCTAATTTTCAAAGCCTTTTTCTGAATATTCCGTTCGATTACTACTTAAGGGGTTAGCTAAATCTCCCAACAAAATTAAAGCCAACGTCTGCCTATTACCCTGCCCATATTGCAAAAATTAATTACTTCCGTCCGCTACGGCCTTCTTTCTAAGTACCTCAATATTCTTCTCGAGGCAGTGTTTTATCTGCCTTGTACGGGTTTATGCGTCCAGGGGAATTCACTTCAGAAACTAATAAATTTGATCCTGCTCGTGGCATTTCCTTTTCAGATCTACGATTCGGACCTAAATTCTTCACACTCTTCCTTAAGCACTCCAAACCGATGCGCAAGGTTCTGGTGCTACCTTAACAATTTAAAAATCAATAATTTCTGTCCCTTCTCAGCCACGGTGAAATTCCTCAAAATCCGACCTAGAACTTCCAAAAAACACACCGCTCTTTACTTTACCTAACGGAGCACCCCTTTCCAAGGCCTGTTTTAGAACTCACTTAACCGCTGTTCTCAAAGCTGCAGTCTATCCCCCCTCTCTCTATACCAGCCATTATTCAGAATTGGGCCAGCTACTTCAGCAGCTGAACGAGGAATCTCTACGTCAGCTATTAAGATCATGGGCAGATGGTCTTCCTCAGTGTTCGAATCATACATCAGACCTGACCACTCTCGAAGCTCAGCAAGCTCTCCTGTAACAAATCAGGTAAATTCATGCAATTACTGGTGGTGGTGTTACTAGCGGTATATAAAAAAAAAAAAAAAACTATCTGTATGGTCTATTGAGGCCTGTCTGCGTCTGGCCTATCGTTGCTATTTCTGTATGGTCTATCGAGGCCTGTCCATGTCTGGCTATCATGGCTATTTTTTTTGTACGATCTATCAAGGCCTGTCTGTGTCTGCCTATTGTGGCTGTCTGCATCTGGCCTATCGTGGCTATTTCTGTACGGTCTATCGAGACCTGTCTGTGTCTGCCTATCGTGGCTATTTCTGTATGGTATATCAAGGCCTGTACATGTCTGAAATAAAACTTATTTATACAATAAAAAAAAAATCATTTAAACATAGGCATATGAGGTTTAATCTAACGTTATCATACTGATCATGCTAACGCTCTCTTTATATCTTCCAGGAACCTTAGTATTCACAACTGGTTTGTATACTTTCATCTATTTATTTTGGGGGAAAGGCAGGCCCCGTCTGGTGGTTTCATAATCCACCTATTTTGGGGGGTCTGCTGCGCCCCTGCCTTCGTCTTCAGGCAGGAAATGCAGGTCCGCTACCCTCGGATTGCAAACCATGGATGGGGCCTTCCGCCAAAGAAGTTTATAATTATGCTTGCTGAGTTGTCAATAAATGTATGCTTCGTACGTTTTATCTCCCAAGTCTTTCTGGTAGAACTTAAGGTTCACATTGAGAGCTGCAGGTATGGAGAACATTGACTGGTCATAATCTTGATTTAATATTCCGTTTCTTATTAGGGAAACAAAATTTAATTTCATGTTTTTGAAGGCCTATGACTTAATGTTCCAATCACCTGCCACCAACATTAGAGAACGAACACCTAAATGCACAGACTTCAGACAGTGATTCACTCATCAACCAGTCACCCACTGAGGAAAATACTGACCAACTGTTCATCGATTTAACAGATGAAAAAACGGACATGGTAAATTTCAAGTTTGCATTGTTAAGAGCTTGTGCTACAATCAAACATTTTCTTCTGCCATAATTTCAGTTTGTAGGTTCACAATATTAGCATTTCAAAACGCTTCTTATTTTTCTAAAAAAAAAAAAAAAAAAATTTGCTTCTTGTTGTATATAATGTTCATCGAACTGAAGAAGAGAGTGGTTTTGTGGATCATCCACATTTATTTGGTACAGGTTTTATGGTAGATGCTCTTAGTAGTGTCTTTAATATTTCTTAATTCCAAAATATTGCCAGGAATCTTTAAGTGAATGGCGGAGGATGCGTGAGGAGCAGAATGATGAATCTAATCAGTCTTTGATAGCAGATAAAGCCAAAGTATGTAGGGTAAACTTTATAACAGACATCCTCTGATGACATTTTGTAATCTTTCTGTCTGCATTACAATATGAATTTTAATTTGTTTCAGGAACTGCAGAAGATGAAGAGCGAAGAATCTGAGAATAGACGCAGAAAGGTAAGTCGAAGTTGAGGAAATCAGGATGTTGCTGCCTTTTTAAGACATTATATATTTACTTGTAATGACTTTTGTGTATTTGCGTAGCAGATGCTTAGAAGATATCAAAGCAAATTACAAGCTGAAGAATTCTACAAAAGTATCATCATAGAGAAAATAATACTAGGGCTTTAATTCAGAGTTAATAGGTTAGTCAGAAAAAATATAGATTAAACTTGGACAGACATGCACATGTGCAAAACATTGTTGCTGTTTTTCCTTATTCCATGTTTTTGAGCTCTTTGGATAGTTATTAAAAGATCATTTAGGCATTGAGGGAAAGGGAGTGATTAAAAGTCCTGGTAATTGATTTTATTACACGTTGTGACAGTGCTACAAGGCACCGCACACCGAGACAAAAAAAGATAAAAAAAGACTTGTGTTTTGTTTACTATTACAGTTTGATTTTGAAACTTGCCTGCATTATTTTAGGCTATAGATGAGAGACGAGCGCGAATCGCAAGTTTACCTGAACTTGCTCATGGTGTGCCACTAAAAGTAAAATATCCAAGTGGCTTAATGAGGACCAGGAAATTTATTTTAAGTGAATCAATTAAGGTTGGTAAGGTTTATTTTATTTTATAGTTGTTGTTTTTTTTTTGGTGTGCAAAGTCTTCTGTGTTTAAATGTGAAATAATCCAAATGTCTAGGCACTGTTTGACTTCGTTGGAGAGGTGGAGGACGCTACAGAATGGTTCCATATTCAGGAAGCCTTATCACCACCACTTAGAAATGACCTATGTAGAACCATTTTTTAAAGAAATATCAGAGGGCCAACCACACTTTTTGTCCAGTGGATTGCCTCCGAAGACGCAGAGGTAGATTTACAAAGCGTTTCTTTTTTTTCTTTTTTCAAATCTTTCAAAGCTTGTCATTTACTGTTTTATGTAATTCATCAGTTTATGCAGACCATTCTTGCACCTGATGGTAATGACAACCATAATAAAGATGATTATAATTCTGGGACTGTCAGCCCATTGGATCAACCTAGCACCTCTAATGAGCATCTGGCATCATTCTCCCCTCATTCAGAGCAGGAAGAGACTGTCCAGAAGTGTGAATTAAAATGATATAGTACCAGTTAACCCATAGTCCCCTCTATACCTGTATCCCATTTGATATACAATGTTATCATTAGAATTCATAATAATATTCTTTTCCAGGACCAACCTTCAAACAATACTGAGTCTCCTTTCAGCCAAGATAGATGATGATAGTCCCACTAGTAATCAGATCAATGTTGTAAGGGATTATAAAGGCAATACCCACAACATACTGAGAAGCACTGTTCAGGCTTTTAGTCGGCGACGATTTAACCTTCGGAGCTCGACTGGATGTGATTTTTGTTGATGATACAAAAGCGGCAGAGGGGGCTGTGGACGGTGGTGGTCCAACTAGAGAGTACCTCAGATTGCTCCTTGAGGATGTCCAACAGTTTAGCATATTTGTGGGCCTTGAAAATAGTTAGAGGTTGCGGCTTCACAGTGAAGGTAAGCATATGAACTAAAGGTCTTATTTGAAATGATTTCATAACATTAAGTCATTGTAGTTAATTAAAATATTTTGGTAATTTTCTTTACAGCTTTGCACAAAGGTCTCTACAGGCAGATATCTCAAATGATATCAGTTTGTATAATTCATGGAGGAATGGGGCCACATTTCTTTTCAAAAAAGCTCTTTCTCCAAGTTTGTGGTAAACCCACCCGTCCTGCAACCTTGGATGAAGTAGATGATGAGACCTTTAAAGAAATGCTTTGCAAAGTAAGTATTTTTCTCAAACTGCAGTGAGCAAAATTTGGAAGTTATGCTGGAAGCAACCTGGTCTCACAGAATTCCGTGAAATGTCCACGAGCCCTTAACTCAAAATCCGTAAAACCATCACTGAATTACCCCAAATTCCGTGACGCGGCCACGGATATATCTCCAACGCAAGTCAATGACACTGACCTCCCATGGTCCACACACGGATACCCGTTTTAATGACGGAGTACAGAACTCGCTCAACGGACGTGCTTTCTCATTTGGAAATGCAACATTTGAAGTATTTGTTTCTTTTCCAACATCAAATGCCATAATGACGTTAACAAGACAGTTATTGTAGTTATTGCATTGTCCTGTCATCATAAAAAATCCGTTTGTTTCAGTTAGCCTAACCAAAGTCCCGTGATAGCACCACGGACCTCAACAACCTGACCTCACTCACTGGATGTTGTAACGTTGCTGGCTTGTTTAGGAACTTATAAGCTTTTGGTCGACTCTGTTGCAATGGCATGTAATTAACTTGACATTTTTTCTCGTCCTGTCATCATAAAATCCAGTTTGATGGCGTTTTACACACATTTTGGCTATAGTCAGAACTAAAATCTGTGATAGGAGCACGGAGTGAGTCTGTGCTGAGATCACGGATAACTCTAACGCAAGTCAATGGCACTCATCTTCCGTGGTCCACACACGGCAACCCAGTCTCACGGCAGTTTGGATTTGGTCACGTAATTTAATCTATTTATTCGTGGCAGGGACACGTTTATTTCGTGATTGCAGCACGTTTTTTAAACTAATGCATTTCAGTTGGAGGCATCTTTCGTGCATCAGCACGATATTTTCTGATTAATTATTATTTTATTTTTTTTCCACAGGACAACAGAAGAAACTCACTGAAACTTAAAAAAAAATCTGAGCTTAACTTACTGTAACAGAACTGAGCAACATACTGTATTGCTGGTGACAAAAACACATATTAAAACTTTTTTTGCTGTAAAATGCGCAATGGTTCTTTTTTTTACTTTTTTTATTGATTTTTATTTTTTTCATAGGCCTAGATTTTTTTTTAAATTACAGAATTCAATATCAAGTCCTTGACACATAACTGTAACACATTTTCACATTTAGAAACAATATAGTTTAAATAAAAAGAACCAAAAAAAAAAAAAAATACAAATAAATAAACTAGCAGAGATAGGCCTACAGATCTTTTTTTGTAGCTGTAGGCATTAGTTGTGCCTATTAACGCTCGGCTGGATTGCGATTTAGCTCTAGTTATGAGGACTATAAATGCGGTTGGTGTACGTCACCTGTGAGGGCATTGCACATGATGTCATGTCATTGTTGTTGTTCCGGCGTGGTGTGCAAGAGCTGGAGAGGTAAGATCTGCTGGTTAGCGACTCTGTTGCAAATGATTCCTGTGGCACTGGGTGATGTGGACTTTTCTTTTTTTGTTGTAGTGGACAGCGGAACTAATCTGCATATACTCGGCAGCGCTCGTTGTTGTGCGAACTTCTAGAGAAGCGGATGAGTTTCGTGGTTCTTTAATGACGTGTTGTTCAGGTGTGTTTAATGCCTGTTTAAGGTTATGGTGGGTTGTTCGTCGTCATTGTCGTTCACTGAACGCTTTAATCAGAAGTCCGGTTTAACCTACGACTGCTGAGTGACTACAAACTTACTGCATGCTGCTGTTTTGCTTAACTTCACGGATATACGAACGCTGAGTGACCACAAACTTACTAGCCCACGTGCTGCTCTACTGTGTAGCCTTATTGACTAGCGTCATTGCGACATCTCCGACCTCGAAGGCACCAATAACGTTAACCTTTCTCTTTCATTCTATGAGAATTGGTGTGGATGTTTTCATTACCCGGGATTTGATTTTGGGTGCTCAGAATGTAAAGAGCTGTATTTAAAGTGGCTTTTGATGCTCATTATTCTTAGTCATCACTGTTCATTGTTGTTTTGATTTAAGCTTCCCTTTCTTTTTTTTTTTGTCTATTTATTATTATATGAATGTGTGTGGTTTTTTTTTTTAATTCTTTTTAGCTCAAGTGCGGTCTTTGTGGCCCGGTACGAGTTAAACTAACACCTGGTCTGTATTTTCCTGAGGCTGTCTAGGATATCTAGTTATCCAATTGTTCTCATGAGAGTACCTTGATTTAAGTGGTGAACGTGTAAAATTCAACAATGTTGTGAGGTGCCGATCATCTGGAATGTATCTGTCTATGACGAGGATGCCTGTTATCATACTGGTTTGAGACGAACATTGTGCATTTGGGTCAAACAGTGGTTTTTGTGTATTTCTTTTTCTGGTTTTCGTGGTGTATGAGTCTGATGTGTGTTCTTTATTGTAGGCCTGGGCGGCAAGGAAACTAAGGGCGGCAGCCCTCCTCATCTTGGTGGTGGTATTTTGGAGTGATTGCTGTGCCACCCGGAGGTGTGTGTGACTGAGTGCAGTGTGAGTGCACGTGTGTTTGTGGTTTTCTTTGTTTCTTTCTTTTTAGGAGAATAGAGAGGCCCCTTGGGTTGAGGGACTTGGCTGCCGTCCCCAATTTCCGTCGCCAGGAGCGTCTAATTTTGTATATCCTTTTTGTTGATGGTGGTTTTCTTTCTTTGTGATTGTTTGGATCATTTTAATCAATAAAAGTGATTTTACTGTTTGTACCTCACCCATGTCTCATGCCTGACTCCAGCTGATACGAGCCTGTGAGCCTTGTGTGCTCCTAATAGGTTAAGGGCGATTCCCTGGTAAAAAGCCCCCAGGGTGGCGTAGTTGGTCTATTTATTTTGTGTTCCTGTTCTAAGAGCTCGGTCGCCACATCTGGCATAGTCGGCAGGGTTTCGGTTGTGTGGTCAAAGGTTGAGACAAGGGTGTAAAGTTGTTTGTTGTTGTATTTTTCTTTTTGTATAACGGTGGTGACCGGTTCATGAGTATTTTCTTGGGCCCCTAGGGTAAGTAAATCCTCTGCTAAATTATGAAGGATGAGTTACAAGTAATGAGGGATTTAATAGCCAAATTGAAGGCCGATAATGAGAGACTGTTGCAGGAGCGGCAACCAGTTGGGTTGTCTGATCCTGGAACAGCCTCTTCTAGCATAGTACCACCAATTATACCACAGTTAGTCGGAGCTGGTGCTGCGGTGACTGAGAGACTGGTGTTTATACCACGAGACAGACGCTGTCCTAAATTTAGTTGTACCGGTGGTGTCCGTATTAATGAGTGGGTAGAAGAAGCCTAAGTATGTATGCGCGTACGTAATATTTATCTTGTAGATCAAGCTTTCTTTCTGTTTGACCGTCTTGAAGGCGAAGCTCGTGAAGAGATAAAGTATTGGCCAGAAATTGAGAAAAATTATCCTATTAAAATTTATTTCAGCAATGCGTGAAGTGTACGGATGTTCCGAGTCGTACGTTGCTTTACAAGAAGCCTTTTTTTCTCGGAAGCAGCAGACAGGTGAGACATTGCTAGAATTTTCCCTAGCCCTGATGAGCCTACTAGAGAAAGTGAAAGATCGGTCGCCACACGCTATTACCAACGCTGATGTTGTCGTACGGGATCAATTTGTCGAGTACGTGTCAGATAATGCTCTTCGTAGAGAGCTCAAGCAGCTTATTCGACGACAGCCCACCATGACATTGTTGGAGGTTCGGGGGGAGGCAATTACAAGGGGGGGCTAGTTCAGGTTCGAGTCATGGGAACCAATCAGTTGAGTTGAGGGAGCTACGGGAATTGTTGCAGCATCAACAACAGCAGATAAATCAGCTCACGCAAGCCCTTGCCCATAACCAATCACCCCGTTTTCACCATCAATACTCTCGTTCAGATCAGTTGATTTGCAGGCGTTGTCAGCAACCGGGCCATTTTGCTCGGGAGTGCAATGGGGAACGCCGCCCCCCTTGCCCTCCACCTAGGTCTTCTGCTGTCCCTTCGGCTTCCGAGTGTTTTCAGCAACAGTTCGAACCATGGGGCCAGGATCACTTGCAATCGTGCCGTTGGCTACAGCTCCGAGCGGCTAATGGGCTTGAAATTCCATATATCGGTTATATGGAATTGGACATTGAGTTTTGCGGTAAGGTACTCTCTAACTGCGGGGTGCTGGTGGTCCGGAATCCTCCTGGTGACTGGAGTGCTGACGTTCCTGGTATTTTGGGGATGAATGTACTCAGTCGCTGCTATAGGGAGCTTTTCGGGCAACACGGATCCGCCTTGTTTGAATTACCGTTTGTGACACGTGACCCTAGTATTACGCAGGCATTTCAGGACTGCCAAAGGGCAACTCGAGTTTCCAACCGGGGGGGTGATGTAAGGGTTCGGGGGCGTAAGGTGTGTCGCATTCCAGGGGGCACCATGAAGCTAGTTGCAGCGACTTGTTCGGCGTCGTATATGGGTAGGACTGTGTTGTTCGAGCCCCCAGAGACTGGTCTTCCTGCGGGCCTATTGGCCTCTCCTGCATTGGTACCGGTTGTCGGAGGTACGGTTTATGTGCCTCTGGTCAATGTGGGCATTGCAGATGTGGTGCTTTACCCCACCACAGTTATAGGTGAGTTGAGGGAGGTGTATGTGACGGACTTGCCTGTTGGAGTGGCTGAGGTTCCATCAGTGGTCGCACAGGTTGCTGCTGGTGGTGTTTCAAGTACAGTCGTGGCCAAGAGTTTTGAAAATTACATAAATATTGGAAATTGGAAAAGTTGCTGCTTAAGTTTTTATAATAGCAATTTGCATATACTCCAGAATGTTATGAAGAGTGATCAGATGAATTGCATAGTCCTTCTTTGCCATGAAAATGAACTTAATCCCCAAAAAACCTTTCCACGGCATTTCATTGCTGTCATTAAATGACCTGCTGAGATCATTTCAGTAATCGTCTTGTTAACTCAGGTGAGAATGTTGACGAGCACAAGGCTGGAGATCATTATGTCAGGCTGATTGGGTTAGAATGGCAGACTTGACATGTTAAAAGGAGGGTGATACTTGAAATCATTGTTCTTCCATTGTTAACCATGGTGACCTGCATAGAAATAGAAAAGGATATTGTGGCTACTAAGATTGCACCTAAATCAACAATTTATAGGATCTTCAAGAACTTCAAGGAAAGAGGTTCAATTCTGGTAAAGGAGGCTTCAGGGCTCCAAGAAAGTCCAGCAAGCGCCAGGATCGTCTCCTAAAGAGGATTCAGCTGCGGGATCGGAGTGCCACCAGTGCAGAGCTTGCTCAGGAATGGCAGCATGCAGGTGTGAGCGCATCTGCACGCACAGTGAGGCCAAGACTTTTGGAAGATGGCCTGGTGTCAAGAAGGGCAGCAAAGAAGCCACTTCTCTCCAAAAAAAAAACATCAGGGACAGATTGATCTACTGCAGAAAGTATAGTGAATGGACTGCTGAGGACTGGGGCAAAGTCATATTCTCAGATGAAGCCCCTTTCCGATTGTTTGGGGCATCTGGAAAAAGGCTTGTCCGGAGAAGAAAAGGTGAGCGCTACCATCAGTCCTGAGTCATGCCAACAGTAAAGCATCCTGACACCATTCATGTGTGGGGTTGCTTTTCAATCCAAGGGAGTGGGCCCACTCACAATTCTGCCCAAAAACACAGCCATGAATAAAGAATGGTACCAAAACACCCTCCAACAGCAACTTCTTCCAACAATCCAACAACAGTTTGGTGAAGAACAATGCATTTTCCAGCACGATGGAGCACCGTGCCATAAGGCTAAAGTGATAACTAAGTGGCTCGGGGACCAGAATGTTGAAAATTTGGGTCCATAGCCTTGAAACTCCTAAGATCTTAATCCCATTGAGAACTTGTGGTCAGTCCTCAAGAGGCGGGTGGACAAACAAAAATCCACAAATTCTGACAAACTCCAAGAAGTGATTATGAAAGAATGGGTTGCTATCAGTCAGGATTTGGCCCAGAAGTTGATTGAGAGCATGCCCAGTCGAATTGCAGAGGTCCTGAAAAAGAAGGGCCAACACTGCAAATACTGACTCTTTGCATAAATGTCATGTAATTGTCGATAAAAGCCTTTGGAATGTATGAAGTGCTTGTAATTATATTTCAGTACATCACAGAAACAACTAAAACAAAGATCTAAAAGCAGTTTAGCAGCAAACCTTTTGAAAACTAATATTTATGTAATTCTCAAAACTTTTGGCCATGACTGTACTCCTGTACTCGACCAAATTGAATCTGTTGATTTAGGGGGGTTATTGGCAGAGGAAAAGTCACAAGTTAAGGCCCTACTCCTAGAATACCAGAGTGTGTTTTCAATGCATGAGGGAGATTTGGGTTGTACTAGATTGTTGTCCCATGAGATCCCACTAACTGATGACGTTCCCGTCCGACAGCGCTATAGGCGAATTCCACCTTCGGAGTATGAGTTGGTAAAAACCCATATTAACCAGTTGATGGACTCCCAAATCATCCAAGAGAGTTGTAGTCCTTACGCGTCACCCATTGTGTTAGTTAAAAAGAAGGATGGCAGCCTTCGCATGTGCGTCGATTATCGACAACTTAACTCGAAGACTCGTAAGGATGCTTTTCCACTACCAAGGATCGACGAGACGTTGGATTCATTGACAGGGGCTCGCTGGTTTTCCACATTGGACTAAGCCAGCGGGTACAATCAGGTCCCTGTCTCTGAATCCGACCGACCAAAGACCGCTTTTTGTACTCCATTCGGTTCAGTACATTTCAGCGATTGATGGAGCGACTTTTTGGGGATCAGAGACATCAAACCGTTTTATTGTATCTTGATGATATAATTGTGTTTTCTTCATCAGTGCAGCAACATCTGCAGCGGTTGAGAGTAGTGCTGAGTCGCCTACGGGCTGAGAATTTGAAGGCCAAATTGGACAAGTGTGCGTTCTTTCGGGAAGAAGTTAAGTATCTGGGGCATGTCATTTCTGCCCAGGGGGTGGCGACGGACCCGGGTAAGATTGAGGCTGTAGCTCGATGGCCTCGTCCATCCAATGTGTCAGAGCTACGGACCTTTTTGGGCTTCGTAAGCTACTATAGGCGGTTCGTAGAAGGGTTCGCGAAGCTGGCTGCTCCATTGCACAAATTGGTAGCTGGATCGACTGGAGGGAAGTCTGGTAAGAAATATAAGCAAGGGTTTATTGAGGTGTGGTCTGCGCAGTGCGTGGAGGCGTTTGGGACCCTTAACCCTTTAGGCGCCAGAGGTTTTTTCCTAAAACGTTCGATTTTGACATCTTAATTTCAGAAGGCTATATCTTAAAATTTATAAAAGATAGAGACTTTCTGTCAATTATAAAAATATTAAGGATGACCCAATGTTTATGTAGGGATTTTATTTTCCCATCTAATTTGCATATTATGACGTCATATCGGGGTGGTCATCTTGAATTATAGAATTTTCATGAAAAGTCACATGTTTAAATAATAAAATGCAGCACTTCTTTCCCCCAAAAAATGTCCCTCGCCTTCTGTGTGCTATATTGCACAGTACTGAATGCTCAGGTAAATAGTAAGTAGTAAACAAACTGTGTAAATCATCACTAATAAATGGTAGAAACAAACCGAATGCATTTAGCAGTTGGGATTTTCAATTTACTACATGCAGCAGGCACTCTGATTCCATGTATGGGGCACATATATATTATTCATATGACACACAAACACAAGTAGACAAGACCTGTTTGGTTCAAAAGCTATGCCCCGTGTCACATCGCCTCTGCTTCTGCAATGAGCAGCGCGGCCAGATCTGCCTCGAGCACGCGCCGAGTGTGCACAGCTCGGACTACTGTCAGTGTCATTGCGACTCCCCACTTTACTTCCTAACTGTCCTATGAATACTTCGACCTCGTCTAACATACCCAATGGCATTAGACAAAGTCTCCACTACAATACTGTCGCCGCGATTGCGGAGAGGCGCGGTCAGAAGACAAATATACATGTCTAGCGCGGTAAAAATCTCCCGCCTCGTCCCCGCAACAATAACACGCCTGCTAATTTCGCGATGAACACTCTGACCCCGGCAAACATTGTTCACACCTCTGACATTTGGCAAAGGACCATTTACATTAGGCAAAGGATTCACCGTTTGTGCTTGGTGAAGGGCTATACTTTCACTTTCAGTATCATCGTCATCTTCTGAATGCAGCTATTCCCCTTCAGAATCAGTGTCCGCGAATAGAAGTCCCAACACCTCATTGCGGCTTTATTGAAGCTTTATTGATGCCATTAGATAATAATAATAATTATTATAATAATAATCTAATGCCAATACTCGCTGACGTTGACAATATTTGTCAGATAAAATGGCTCAGTCTCACACTAGCTGCGCTTTTTTTTCGCACTGAATAAATACGCTCTAGCTCGAAGATTTTGTATAAGAGCATGACGTTTTTTGAGTCAGAGATGAAGTATTACATGTCTGCTATCTGGTGCAGGGGAGGTTGCATGAAATTTGACACCCTATTTGACAAAATCGGCCGTTTTATTCAGTGCCGCATCTTGTCGAGTAAACTCGACCGTGGCGCCAAGAAGATTAAGCACCGGCTTACGACGGCACTTGTTCTGGCGTATGCTGATTTTACGAAACCATGTATCGTGGAGGTGGATGCCAGCTATGTGGGATTGGGCGCGATACTCTCGCAAGAAGTCGATGGCAAAGTTCGTCCCGTTGCCTATGCGAGCCGTATTCTTAGGCCTGCGGAGCGTAATACAGCCACGTATAGCACAATGCGATTAGAATTTTTGGCCCTTAAATGGGCTATGGCTGAAAAGTTTCGCGAGTACCTTTTAGGTAATAAATGTACAAACCGATAACAACCCACTGAGCCACTTGGCCACTGCTAAGCTTGGCGCTACTGAACAGCGATGGGCAGCTGAATTAGCGGTGTTCGATTTTGAGGTCCAGTATCGATCTGGCCGAACCAATCAGAACACAGATGCATTGTCTCGCCAGAATGCTGCTGCCCGGGAGGAAGGAAACAGCTGGTCTCCAGGTCTGATAGTACCAGAGCTGTTGAGGCGAGCTGTACAGTCGGAACCTATAGGGATGATCCAGTCTGGGGCTGTTCAGGACTTGCCTAGCCGTTCTGGTGCAGATATAAGCTCACTGCAGGAGGCTGATCCAGACATCGAGCAGGTGTGGAGTCTGTGGCGACAGCAACGACGTCCAGGGCCTATAGAGAGACAACGTTTGTCTAAGTCCGCGTTGACTTTTCTCCAGCAATGGGACCGCTTGGTGGAGGAAAAGGGCCTCTTGTATCGAAGAGTGTTCCGTCCGGATGGCGGAGAGGAGGTACTACAGCTGGTGTTGCCAAGAGTTTTGAGATCAGAGGTACTGACACAGCTCCATCAACAGCATGGGCACCAGGGCATCGAACGCACTCTGGAATTGGTGCGACAGCGATGCTACTGGCCGGGCATGGCCGCTGAGGTTGCGCACTGGGTTCAGTGGTGTGAGCGGTGTCAGTTGGCCAAGGCGGCTCCCCCTATTGCTCGAAGTTTCATGGGGCACCTTTTGGCGTCCAGGCCCAATGAAATCATGGCTATGGATTTCACTGTCTTAGAGCTGTCACTTTCAGGGCAGGAGAACGTATTGGTATTAACTGATGTATTCAGTAAGTTCACTGTGGCTATTCCGACTTCTGACCAGAGGGCAGAGACTGTTGCCCGAGTCCTGGTGGAAGAGTGTTTTTTCAAGTTTGGGGTTCCTGGGCGGATTCATTCCGACCAGGGCCGCAACTTTGAAGCCGTTTTAATCCAACAGTTGTGCAGTCTTTACCAAGTGACCAAGTCTCGCAGCACTCCGTACCACCCGGCAGGTAATGGCCAGTGTGAACGATTTAATCGTACTTTACATAATCTGCTATGAACTCTGCATACTAGGAAGAAGAGAGATTGGGCATCCTGTTTATCACAGGTTCTGTTCTGTTATAATACAGGAACCAGCTGCGGGTGGGGTGCATCATTGGGTCGAGGAGCATCAGGCTCGGTTACAGGTGGCCTTTGCGAGTGCTCTGGAACGTCTGAAGGTTGCGGCCACTCGGCGTAAAGTGACACATGATCAGCGGGTAAGGGAGTTACCGTTGCAGGAGGGGCGACGGGTGTACCTTCGTGACCATTCAGTATGGGGTCGCCATAAGATTCAGGATTTATGGAGTTCGACTATCTATCAAGTCATAAGGGTACTCCGAGAAACTGGGGGTGCTGTGTACACAGTGGCTCCGGTGGAGGATCTAAGTAAAATCCGTCATGTCCATCGGTCACTGTTGAAGCCCCAAATCTGTGACGAGGTGTCTGAGGAATTACCTGACCTTTTGATCGTCGCCAGTTCAATCAGTGGCGGAGGAAGAGTTGGAGGATGTTGATTTGGGTTATGTGTTGCCTGGGGTTCCCCAAGTGGCCCGTGGAAGGATTACTGCAGGTACCCCATTGTTGGGAGTGGTGACTGCTGCTACCCCACCCGACAACACCCCCATTATGCCGCTTGAGGTTAGTGGTGGCCGAGATACGAGTCGATTATCTGTGCTGCCGGCTATATCCCCGGGGTCATCCGATTTGACTGTAGTTTCACGTCGAACAAGATGTCGGGGGGCTGGAGAACATTAAAATATGCACCACCTTCCACGAGCAGTTGGAAGGGTAGACCCTGGAGTGGCTTATTCTCCAGTGCAAGGGTCTCAGTCTGTTGTGGTTTTGTTTAGACCGTGGCATTAAGTCACCCATGCTTAGTAACTCCGGTATTTGTTTCACCGTCGGGACAACGATGAGAAGTTGGGGGGTAGACTGTAGCAGTAGGCATTAGTTGTGCCTATTAACGCTCGGCTGTATGGCGATTTAGCTCTAGTTAGGAGGACTATAAATGCGGTTGGTGTACGTCACCTGTGAGGGAATTGCACGTGATGTCATGTTGTTCCGGCACGGTGTGCAAGAGCTGGAGAGGTAAGATCTGCTGGTTATAGACTCTGTTACAAATGATTCCTGTGGCACTGGGTGATGTGGACTTTTCTTTTTTGTTGTAGTGGACACTGGAACTAATCGTCATATACTTGGCGGCACTCGTTGTTGTGCGAACTTCTAGAGAAGCGGATGAGTTTCGTGGTTCTTTAATGACGTGCTGTTCAGGTGTGTTTCATATGCCTGTTTAAGGTTATGGTGTGTTGTTCGTCGTCATTGTCGTTTACTGAACGCTTTAATCAGAAGTCCGGTTTAACCTACGACTGCTGAGTGACTACAAACTTACTGCATGCTGCTGTTTTGCTTAACTTCACGGATATACGAACGCTGAGCGACCACAAACTTACTAGCCCACGTGCTGCTCTACTGTGTAGCCCTATTGACTAGCGTCATTGCGACATCTCCGACATCGATGGCACCAATAACGTTAACTTTTCTCTTTCATTCTATGAGAATTGGTGTGGATGTTTTCATTACCTGGGATTCGATTTTGGGTGCTCAGAATGTAAAGAGCTGTATTTAAAGTGGCTTTTGATGCTCATTATTCTTAGTCATCACTGTTCATTGTTGTTTTGATTTAAGCTTCCCTTTCTTTTTTCCATTTTTTTTGTCTATTTATTATTATGTGAATGTGTGGTGTGTTTTTTTTGCCCAAGTGCGGTCTTTGTGGCCCGGTACGAGTTAAACTAACACCTGGTCTGTATTTTCCTGAGGCTGTCTAGGATATCTAGTTATCCAATTGTTCTCATGAGAGTACCATGATTTAAGTGGTGAACGTGTAAAATTCAACAATGTTGTGAGGTGACGATCATCTGGAATGTATCTGTCTATGACGAGGATGCCTGTTATCATACTGGTTTGAGACGAACATTGTGCATTTGGGTCAAACAGTGGTTTTTGTGTATTTCTTTTTCTGGTTTTCCTGGTGTATGAGTCTGATGTGTGTTCTTTATTGTAGGCCTGGGCGGCAAGGAAACTAAGGGCGGCAGCCCTCCTCATCTTGGTGGTGGTATTTTGGAGTGATTGCTGTGCCACCCGGAGGTGTGTGTGACTGAGTGCAGTGTGAGTGCACGTGTGTTTGTGGTTTTCTTTGTTTCTTTCTTTTTAGGAGAATAGAGAGGCCCCTTGGGTTGAGGGACTTGGCTGCCGTCCCCAATTTCCGTCGCCAGGAGCGTCTAATTTTGTATATCCTTTTTGTTGATGGTGGTTTTCTTTCTTTGTGATTGTTTGGATCATTTTAATCAATAAAAGTGATTTTACTGTTTGTACCTCACCCATGTCTCATGCCTGACTCCAGCTGATACGAGCCTGTGAGCCTTGTGTGCTCCTAATAGGTTAAGGGCGATTCCCTGGTAAAAAGCCCCCAGGGTGGCGTAGTTGGTCTATTTATTTTGTGTTCCTGTTCTAAGAGCTCGGTCGCCACATCTGTCGTAGTCGGCAGGATTTCGGTTGTGTGGTCAAAGGTTGAGACAAGGGTGTAAAGTTGTTTGTTGTTGTATTTGTTGTATTTTTCTTATTGTAGAACAGTGGTGACTGGTTCGTGAGTATTTTCTTGGGCCCCTAGGGTAAGTAAATCCATAGTATATATGTTTTCCTACAATGGAAGTCAATGATACCAGAAACTGTCTGGTTACTGATATTCTTCTAAATATCTTCCTTTCTGTTCAGCAGAAGAAAGAAATTCTTACAGGTTTGAAACAACATGAGGGTGAGTATATGATGACAGAATTTTCATTTCAAAGTGGAGTATCCCTTTAAAAGTATAGTTAAACCATGAATGAAATTTACACCATAATTTACTCACCCTCATGCCATCCTAGATGTACAACATCTTCCTTTCTTCAGCCAAAGACATGTGGAGTAACATTTAACAAAATCCTAGCAGTTCATATTGAATTGTTTATCACAACAATGCCATAACAAAGCTATGAAAAGTCAGAATTTTATTTATTATTTCTCCAATTGTGTTTGGCTGAAGAAATGAAGACATCGTACACCTAGGATGGCATGAGGGTGAGTAAATTATGGGGTAAATTTCATTAGGGTGGAGTTTAAATGGGGTATTACATTACTGTACCTGTCCAATAGAAACGTGGCCAACTCTGCATCGCTCTTCAATCCAAATGCAAACCTCATCTGCTGCCATCTGACAAACGCCAAACCCAGATTTACTCTGGTTTTACTCCGGGCTTTATCCGATGCTCTCTTTGCATTGCTATATTTTCTTTTTTTTTGGCAAGCTCCGTCGCTAGTAGGGCTTTCATCCGCCATTACTTTAACAAAATATTGGGCGTGCTTGTAACTCTTGTGTTCCTGCCCTCAAAGCCTGTCATTGGCTATCACCTCACACACACCCTTACAAATGTACACGCCCCAAAACGTCCAGACTCCAATATATGCTGGCTACCAAGGCAGGGGGGGGGATGTCAGTTCTGACACTCTGCCAGATACTATGTTTTAACGTTAGCTGATGACATATAAGGGTTATTATTGGATATTTTATTATGGAACAAGTTGCATAAGGCACCTTTAACTAAACCCACTGCATAATTACCTGATTTGAGCCTTCCTTCTCATGATTTGACCAAAGCTGCAGCGGAGTTCTGTTGCCAGCAGATCTTAGACTGTGACTATTCCAGGCACTCTGAAATTCTTGTAGATGCCTCTGAATTTGTGGTATGTAAGACCAGTGCAAGGCAAACAAATCCACTTCCTGGTCCGGATTATGCCATCCTTCATCTTCCAACCGACGAAAGGTGGTGTAGAAGAGGTCTGTTACTTGGTCAAAGACATCTCTCCACAACTGCTCAATTCTTACATAAAAACAAACTAACTTCAGTTTAAAAAAGTTCAGTGAAGGAAAACGCTATTCATGTGGCTACAAGGTAACAAGCCTACCTCTGGTTGTGCACACTTCCTCCTGTGATGTACGACTTGTCTGTTTGCTCCTCTGGTTCTTATCATGAAGCAGGCAACCATTACATTTTCTCCCCCCTTGTCAGAACGCACTCTAGAGGGAACACCATATATTTGTACAGCAGACAGGAAGCTTTGCAGCACTGTTTGAGCCTTGTTGTTTGTGGCAACTTTTAAGTACGCCACAAGCCGGGAAAAGCCATCAATTCCCCCATGGATAACAATTCTCCATCTGCAAATTTAAGTATTTAAAGTTACTCATTTAAGAATACAACATGTATTAAAAAATAACTTGTCCTACACAAGCACACAAAAACTATATGCAATGGCTACAACATTGAACATGCTTTTGTGTCCAATAGTACAGGAAAGGTTTTAAGGAATGGCTTTCTTCCTACACCACATATTCACTTATGTCAATAAAAGCATACCATGAAATCATAACATATAACAAGTAGGGCAAGATCAAGCATGCAGACTTTTTTGCATATATTCTGATAATCTGAAAGAATACAAGACTATTACACTATAATTGGTAGCTGAAAACATAAAACAAAACAAAATATTTGATAAATAAAACTTTGTGACTGAAGGGAATTTTATTTTGTAGACATATGTAAAGGATTATATTTAGGTGTGTAAGAGAGCAGATTATGTGTGACCCTAGACATTAGCAACATTATCCATTAACTTTACCAAAGAAATGCTTAACCAACCGAATAAGTTTATGATTCCCATCAATGTGCCACACACTGTTGGGAGCTGGTACACTGTAACGTTTGGCCATCCTAAGACGTAACATGCGCAGTTCAATTCCTTCCGGATCTACTCTTCTTAATGATGCTAAAACCCTGTGTTCTGCAACAGATTATAACAATAATATTCATATGTTAGATCTTGCATTTTTTTAAGAGAAACTGCACATTTTGGATGCCTTTTTTTTAGCAAGTTTTACATAATTTAAATCTGACTCAAATGAACTAGTGGCACATTGTTATTTCTTGCGTAGTGATGGCTATCTATGTTCAAGTACATCAGATACATGCAGATGAAGTGTAATTAGACTGTATTTAAAACAATCGGCTCGTTTTTTTTCCAAATTGAAAAAGTATGCAGAGTTTTTTTCTCCGGCTTCTAGCCATTTGGCCCTAGATCTAATGAAGGCACCTTTAGCCTTTTCTATATAAAAGGAGTCTAGTTTTTCTCGTAATAGGTATAAACTTTCTTTCTCTGCATCATTTGGATTGGCAAGACAAGTAATGCGGTTAAATTCTTTCAATATAAATTCAAATTGTAATCCTTTTGACTTTAAAAGATCTTTACTAAATTTTATAGAGAACTTTCGACACTCATATTTAAACAATTTCCAGTTTAAGGTATGAGAAATATTAGTATTTTTTTTAAAAGAATCAATTATGCCTTTAATACCCAAACATATAGACCCGAACTATGAACTAATCAATTCTCTTTCCGGCTGAGACTGCATTGGGTAAGCGTATGGGGCTGTCACGTGATTAAGGAACGAGTCAAAAACCTGATAGACCCGAACTATGAACTAATCAATTCTCTTTCCGGCTCAAGACTACATTGACTGACAGGTGAATCACTACTACTAGAACAGAACCTATAGAATAATGGGCATGTGCGACTGAACGAATCACTCCCCGAGACGACTCGTTCTTCCAGAGTCACATTAAAGATTCGTTCAAAATGAACGAATCGTTCAAGAACGACACATCACTAGTAAATATCCAGCCTAATGTTTGTTGTAATGCTGTAACATTTTATGTAAGGGATAATATACAGCGAGGCGGTTGTTATAGCGAAAGCGGAGGGGTCTTGAATCAGACTGAAGGGGTTGTATTCACAATTTGACACAAAATATTGATTTAAAAGGGAGTTTATTGATTTAAAAACGATTGTATCCCTTACATAAAGTCAGTCATGCGATTGACCGCTGTAGTTAAACGCGAGCAGGCATATTATTTCTGGAAACAACATTGATACAACATTTTCTTTTAAGTTACATACCTTAAGCCATCACGTGCAAGTTTTCGTCGGACTGTCCTTAGCAACACACCGATACATCTTGCCGTTTCTTCTGCTGGTACATCCAACGACTGGTGTTGTTCAAGAATGCTTGGAACTGCAATAGCGTGACGGCTGCTACAGTCCGAGGGACTCAGTCGTTGAATGACATTCTGGGCCCTATTTTAACAATCTGAAACGCAAGTGTCAAAGCGCAAAGCGCAAGTAACTTTGTGGGCGGGTCTCGGCGCTGTTGCTATTTTCCCGGCGGGATAAACGGCTCTTGCGCCAGGCGCAAATCTAAAATGGGTTGGTCTGAAGTAGCTTCATTATTCATAGGTGTGGTTTGGGCGTTACGTGAAATTTCCCAATCAGAGCATCATCTCACATTCCCTTTAAGAGCAGGCGCGCTTGTTCTAAAGCGGATTCCTATTTTAACGGCGGATTTGCCAGACGCCCGCCAGGAGCGGTTCACAGCCAAGGAGAGCAACGCTCTCGTCAGGGACGTTGGGGATGGAGAAACCCACCCAAAATAACTTCGGTTAAAAAGGCGTATTATAATTTGGGTAAATGTGTAAGCTAGATGTATGCTTTTATAATAAATTGTCTATCTATCTATCTATCTATCTATCTATCTATCTATCTATCTATCTATCTATCTATCTATCTATCTATCATAATAATGTATGATTTGCAAAAATGATAACTGCTGCTTCTGTGTAGATGAGAGAATCGTGCGCGTTGTGCACACGCTACATTGATTATGGCCAAGCATGCGCCCTTAAAATAGCATATGAATAACATGCACAACGCGCCACTGACTTTAAACTATTTTTTCCTGGTTAGTGGCGCAATTGTTTTCTAAACCTGCAAAATAGCATGAAGGAACGTTTGCGCCGGAACACGCCTCCTTTTTTGCGCTGAACCGCCCAGGGAGCAAAAGTTCATTCCCTAGCTTAGCGACGTGCTTCTTTGGAGGGAAAAGCGCGCTTTGCCCGGGTGCAAAATAGCAATGACACATGCGTCGGTGTACAAAGTCAATTGCGCTGGGTGCAAGATAGGGCCCTCTGTGCCTCATCAAACGTGGCCCAAATCCTTCCATTTATTGTACAGCCACAATTATCCGCTGCGTTTACAACATCTTCCCTCAACTGTGAAACTCTCCTATATACAAAATGATAATCTAGAGGAGAATTTCTTTCGCAGAAATCAGCTAAAGCTAGCAAATCATCCACAATCCCTCTCCAAACACGATCAGATCCACCAGACATCTTTGCACAACAATTATAACGTTCAAGAATGGCGCCTCCGAAGCCCACAGAAAGTGGGATAAAGCCTTGATCTCGAACTGTCCAATGACAGTTTGGCGCTTCAAATTGAGGCGACAGTTGATTGGTTTCTCCCAAGTGTGTACTGTCCAATGGGATATTTTAACTCGATTGACAAATGGATAAAGAAAAGCATTTGGCAAAACGGCAAAGAAAAGCATCTGGCAAATAGAGAGAGAAAAGGTTCGCCAAATGCTTTTTAAAAAAAAGCAATTTAACTTGTGCATTTAAATTATTTATTAATGTACTTTTTATTGTTTTATTAATCCACGTTTAAAAACATGAATTAAATAAACAGTTTAAATGTGTCTATTTATTCATACATTTAAACTGTTTTTTTAAATTTATTGTTTTATGGTATTATTAAAATACATTTTAAAACATGAATAAAATAAACAACTTTAAAAATGTCTATTAATTTGACCATTTAAAAGTGATTTATTTATATACATTTTTATGTTTGAATTATTAAATTGATAAATTGATTCTTCATTTTATTTTTAAGTGGCACTCCTGGTCCTCCATACCTTTAGCCACCTCATCCTTCAACTGGATTTTGTGTCTCAATCTTGTTGGCATCCTTGCTTCCCTGCCTGCAGTCAAGGGAGCTGTCTGGCTGCAGCTATACGTAGTTGTGGCCGAGAGGTTACGGCGACGGACTCGAAATCCATTGGGGTCTCCCCACACAGGTTTGAGTCCTGCTGAATAATTTGTTCACCTGAACATCCCTAACAAGCATTTATGTGCGTCCTCTGCAATGGACAAATATGCTGCTGGACTATTTTGCAGCTGCGGCCCAGTGGCACGCTGTGCTCTTATAGGGGTTAGTACCCTGCATTGTGGCTGCAACCACTGTTCAAATTGGGGTTATGGCAGTCTTTTGCGATAAGAAACTGGGACGTCATTCTCCTCAGCAATGGACAAATATACCGCAGGACTATTTTGCAGCTGCAGCCCAGTGGCACGCTGTGATCGTATAGTGGTTAGTACTCTGCGTTTTGGCAAACAATTAAACAATTCAAAATTGTTTAAAATAACAAAGGAAGAACATTCTCTCAGCCACATTAGGAGAATGTTTTAAGGATGTAATTGAGGCCTGAGATTGTGTAATGTTTTTATAAAACGTTCTTGTAATGTGACTTAATAACAAAGCTAGAACATTTTATCTGCAGCATTTTGAGGATGTTTTGTGGATGTTGTCGAGGAAACAGATTATGTAATATTCTCAATAAAATATTATTACAATGTTTCAAGATAACAAAGTAAAAACATTTTCTCAGCCACATTAGGAGAACGTTATAGTAACATACACTCTAAATAAAGATGGCTCTTTAAAGATTCTTTACATGTAATTACACGTGTAATCTTTTTCCCCGCCTTTTTTTTCCCAAATCTGTAATTATCAAAGTCGCATCATTACTGGTTTTCTGGAGCTCAAGACAGACTTTCAACAGACTCTTAAGAGGTAAATGATTCATTTCTTAAAATTTCTATAAATTTAACTTTTAAAAATGGTTACTAGTTTCATGCCAATCATGTCTTTTTCTCTTTTTAGTTTCACAGAAAATGCATGTGACCAACTCTGTTCAAGGATACTAACTTTCTCTTCACTTAGTAGGCCTAACATAAATGTTGAAATAATGATCCATGATTCAATTATTATTATTTTTTATTAATTTATGCATAAAAACCCAGCCATGAATAACATTACATTTATCCCATGACGTTATATCTCTCTTTTTTAACATTATAAAGGGCTCACATACTGTCCATTCTTTTTCTGATTGTTTTACATAAATAACTGCTCACCTTGTAACTAAACTTAACTGTGTATTTCAGAAGCTGTCACATCCCACCACCTCATCATCAGCAATTAGAAACATAAAGATGGACATAAAGACATTGAGAAGATATTTCACCAGAACCTTGTCTTCATTAATTCCATGTTCAGTGTCAACTTATATTTATTGATGTTTTCAGCTAATAACATCTGTTTGAGCCCTGTAATTTTTTCTACACTTTGCCATGTCAATAAAAAAGTACATAATTATCATATGCTGTTTGTTTGTTTATTTGTTTATGTTAAACCTAAATAGAAGCCACAATATATTATAAAATCAGGTAGATAGAGGAATGACAATTAATATTAACAGAAGAAGAAGAATGAGCTTTATGTATGTTTATATGAGGAATTTGTTTTTATGGCAGAAGCTTCCGCAGTGCAACAGAGTGACAGCGATAGAACAAAAACACAGATAATAAAATAATAATATTATTAATAAATTATGTATAAATAATTTATTAATACATAAAAAATAATATTAATACTAATAATTACACAAATATTTAGGCTACTGATATTAATTGAAAATAAACTGTAACAGTTCTTTATGGAACCTTATTTATAAAGGTTTCTATTTAGAAAAAAAAAGAAAAAAAAATGGTTCTGCTATTTTTAAAACTCGAAGAACCCAATTTGGTACTGTTTAGAACATTTTACCAGGGAAACTTTGGAGGATGTTGTTGAAAAAACAGATTATACAATGTTTTCAATAAAATATTGGCATTATGTTCCACAATAATAAGGAAGAACTTTCTTTCAGCCACATAAGGAAAATGCTATGAGGATATCGTTTTGAGGACTGAGATGACAAAATGTTCTTGAAAAAAAATAACTTTATAGTAATGTGACAAGTTAAAATACAGCTAAAACATTACTAAAATGGCTGCCTTGAGTGGTAAGTCAGCTAAATTCCAGGGTCTCGATTACAAAATGCATTTGATAGACTATCTGTTGCCGAACGTGTTACAGGAGACGACAAGCGCTGATTGGGCCATGTTTAAATCCACCAATCACTGCATACTTTTCTCGTGACGTAAGGTAATTTGAAATCGACGAAACGCGCGAACACCGAACGGTTGTTGAAGATATTGATGTACAGTGTGCGTGGTCGGAATCGTCTTATTTGACGGAACTTAATTGAGTACAGACGGAGTTTTTGCACACTTCAAACGCGGCGGAATCGGGTACAGAGGTGCTGGAGGATGCTTTACTCGAGGGTACAGTGCGTGACCTTAACAACAAACCTGTGTCCAGGTCAGGTCAGCGGAACTCTCCCTTTCACAATAATTACCTGTAACGTTACATTTCTTTATGGCTTTTTCAGTTTACATATTTCTTTTTATCCTTTGCGTATTTGCATACACAAAAATCAGTTTCAATCTAGGATGACACGATTCTTCTTCATCTTTTTTTTTTATATATATACTTTTAGTGTTTCTCATGCACATTTGTTATAGCGTTAGATATCTTTAAGTATTGGGGCTTGAACTTACTTTCTTGGAATTATATGACCGTTGCATTAATTTTGGATGCTTCTTTTTAATAACAGCTAGATTTGTTTTCATCCAGAACCCAAACTGCCTGCTTGAAGATGAACACGGATGATGCAATAAAAGTCTTCATTTACAACAAAGGTACTGTAACGTAAATTAGTTTCTACTTTCTAGGTAACGTTAATATTGGTAACATTTTATTTTAGAGTTCAGCTCTCACTTTTAACTTTTTGCTTATTAGCTTGCATATTAATAGTACAGGTGCATCTAAATAAATTAGAATGTCAAGGAAAAGTACATTTATTTCAGTAATTCAACTCGTGTATTAAATAAATTCAATGCACACAGACTGCAGTAGACTACGTCTTTGGTTCTTTTAATTGTGATGATTTTGGCTCACATTTACTAAAAACCCACCAATTCACTGTCTCCGCAAATTAGAATACTTCATAAAACCAATAATAATAAATAAAAAAAAATCTAGTCAATTGTTGGCCTTCTGGAAAGTGTTCATTTACTGTACATGTACTCAATACTTGGTAGGGGCTTCTTTTCCTTTAATTACTGCCTCATTTCAGTGTGGCATGGAGGTGATCAGTTTGTGGCACTGCTGAGGTGGTATGGAAGCCCAGGTTTCTTTGATAGTGGCCTTCAGCTCATCTGCATTTTTTGGTCTCTTGTTTCTCATCTTCTTCTTGACAATAGCCCATAGATTCTCTCTGGGGTTCAGGTCTGGTGAGTTCTCTGGTCAAGCACACCAACACAACTTTTGGTGCTTTTGGCAGTGTGAGCAGGAGCCAAATCCTGTTGGAAAATGAAATCGTCATCTTCAAAAAGCTGGTCAGCAGAAGGAAGCATGAAGTGCTACAAGATTTCTTGGTAAACAGGTGCAGTGACTTTGGTTTTCAAAAAAACACAATGGACTAACACCAGCAGATGACATTGCACCCCAAATCATCTCAGACTGTGAAAACTTAACACTGGACTTCAAGCAGCTTGGGCTATGAGCTTCCCCAGCCTTCCTCCAGACTCTAGGACATTGGTTTCCGAAAAAAAATATAAAACTTGCTCTCATCTGAAAAGAGGACTTTGGACCACTGAGCAACAGTCCAGTTCTTCTTATCTTTAGCCCAGGTAAGATGCCTCTGACATTGTCTGTGGTTCAGGAGTGGCTTAAAAAGAGGAATACGACAGCTGTAGCCAAATTCCTTGACACTTCTGTGTGTGGTGGCTCTTGATGCCTTGACCCCAGCCTCAGTCCATTCCTTGTGAAATTCTCTAAAATTCTTGAATCCAGTTTGCTTGACAGTCCTCATAAGGCCGCGGTTCTCTCGGTTGCTTGTGCATCTTTTTTTCCCCACACTTTTTTGTTCCACTCAACTTTCGATTAACACGCTTGGATACAGCACTCTGTGAACAGCCAGCTTATTGGCAATTGATTTTTGTGATTTACACTCCTTGTGAAGGGTGTCAATGATTGTCTTCTGGACAACTGTCAGATCAGCAGTCTTCCCCATGATTGTGTAGCCTAGTGAACCAAACTGAGAGACCACTCCTCAAAAATGTAACTACGCGTCGCGGCGACGCGGACCGCAAGATCTGTGATTGGTCGGCTTGGTAGCATCGCATTTCCGGCTACGCATTTCCGGCGTGTTCTTCTGCACCGCCCGCCATTTTTAAATTCAGAAGTTCAGGTGAAAGTTCAGTGAAGAAAATGGAAATGGACCAAGTGACCGAGCGATTAGTTGAAGAAGTGCGGAAATACAGCCATCTGTATGACTCGTCTTCTGCAGAATACAAAGACTGCCAGATGGCAGCGAATTCGTGGAGAGAGATTTCCTCCAACGTCGGTTTGGATTTAGCGGATTGTATGAAGAGATGGAAGAACTGTCGAGACAAGTACGTTCGCCTCCGTAAAAAGCTCGCCACAAGGAGCGGGGATCCAGGAGGGAAAAAAGTCCCAGCGTTTTATTTATTCCTGTCTTGGCTGGCACCTCATGTGAAACACCGGCTTACGGAGTCAAACTTTGACGATAAGGTAAATAATGCACGTCCTTTATGAACCTCTGTTGTTTTTAGGTTAGCTAACTTAACTAGCAATGCTACCACGCCGTAACGTTATTGATTAGTGCAAAAATAATATACCTGGGAAACAAAAAGCATGTGTAATGGGTTTTAATTATATTGTATTTATATTATATGTAATAGATTGTTATTATATTGGGCTTGCAGATAATACAAACGCAACAACGTAGCATTTGCAATGTAGGAATATGCAGTATTCATAGCTCTGTTTATCTGTGAATTAACACTGGATGCATCAGCTTTTATATATAAAAGACTAACTTACACTATTTGCTATTTCTTTCATAATCACAGGATGGGAGCGATTCAAGCTCAAACTCCAATGGTTCGGCTGTTGTGAGACCTTCAGCCAATAACGACCAACTAGCATGTCCACCGTCCCCCCAGCCATCTCTTCAGTCCCCCCAGCCATCTCTTCAGTCCCCCCAGCCATCTCTTCAGTCCCCCCAGACATCGCTTCAGTCCCCCCAGACATCGCTTCAGTCCCCCCAGACATCGCTTCAGTCCCCCCAGACATCGCTTCAGCCCCCCCAGACATCGCTTCAGTCCCCCCAGACATCTCTTCAGCCCCCCGACATCGCTTCAGTCCCCCCAGACATCGCTTCAGTCCCCCCAGACATCTCTTCAGTCCCCCCAGACATCTCTTCAGTCCCCCCAGACATCGCTTCAGTCCCCCCAGACATCTCTTCAGTCCCCCCAGACATCTCTTCAGCCCCCCCAGCCATCTCTTCAGTGCCCCCAGCCATCTCTTCAGTCCCCCCAGCCATCTCTTCAGTCCCCCCAGCCATCTCTTCAGCCCCCCCAGACATCGCTTCAGCCCCCCCAGACATCGCTTCAGTCCCCCCAGACATCTCTTCAGTCCCCCCAGACATCTCTTCAGTCCCCCCAGACATCGCTTCAGTCCCCCCAGACATCGCTTCAGTCCCCCCAGACATCTCTTCAGTCCCCCCAGACATCGCTTCAGTCCCCCCAGACATCTCTTCAGCCCCCCCAGACATCGCTTCAGTCCCCCCAGACATCTCTTCAGCCCCCCGAGACATCGCTTCAGCCCCCCCAGACATCGCTTCAGTCCCCCCAGACATCTCTTCAGCCCCCCCAGACATCGCTTCAGCCCCCCCAGACATCGCTTCAGTCCCCCCAGACATCGCTTCAGTCCCCCCAGACATCTCTTCAGCCCCCCCAGACATCGCTTCAGCCCCCCCAGACATCGCTTCAGTCCCCCCAGACATCGCTTCAGCCCCCCCAGACATCGCTTCAGTCCCCCCAGACATCGCTTCAGCCCCCCCAGACATCGCTTCAGCCCCCCCAGACATCGCTTCAGTCCCCCCAGACATCTCAGTCCTCAGTACAACATTGCACCTTTTAATTCTGTGCACTATCTTTATATAGTTTGCACTTTTGCATCTTTTAGTAAGTTGTCTGTTAGCACATTTGTGTATATAGTTTGCACTTTTGCATTTATTCATATTTTGCTTGTTTGCACTTATTTGTGCAGGTTTTATTGTTTGCACATTTTTGTAAATAGTATGCACTTTAGCATTTTGTTTTTTAATAATTTTGTCTGTTTGCACCTATTTGTGCAGGTTATACTATATAGTTTGTAGCTTTTGTGTACAGTTTTCTCGTGCATTTTTATTGTTAATAGTGTATCATTGCACCTTAATACTTTGTACTAACTTGTACATAGTATGCCCGTTTGTGTATATAGTTTGCATACAAAAAAATTGCCTGTTCCTGCTGTTTGCACATTGTTTTGTGCAGGTTACTGCAAATAAAGATTAATGTATAGTTTACCCGTTTGTGTGTGTTTGCTCTTTAGCATCTATTTTTAATCTACAATTCTAGACCATTGCACCTTTATACATTGCACTTTTACATATTTTAACCTATTTGTATATATAGTTTGAAACCAATTATGTCATTTCCTGCTGTATGCATATTGTATGGTTCAGGTTACAGCAAATTAAGATCAATAACAGTATTTATTTGTGTATAGTTTGCTCTTTTGCATCTATATTTAATATAAACAATTCTAGACCACCTTTACATGTTACATTATTTTATACATAGTTTGCACATTGTATTGTGCAGGTTACTGTAATTAAAGAAGAAACAACGTGAACAGTTAAAACTGGTCTTTATTTACATGGTTGCATGTCATTTATTGGTGTATATATTTTACACCAGTACAATTTACTGACCAAGTTGACCACGGAAATATTCGGAAATATCTGAAGTGCATTTCCTCGTCCATGTCTCTCAGTGGCCGGACAAGCACAGAAAATTCACCCTCCTTCTGCCTCATCAGGTTCACGGGTCGCACGTACCATCTCCTCCGACGCCTTCCCTCGTTTCTGCCTTTTAATTTGAGTAATTTCACTAAAATTAACTGTTTTTCAAACTCAATAAGCTCCAACTCCAACATGATCCGCTCTCTTTCAGTCGCCATTGCTTGTTGTAGTAGCCTAAACTCAAAACACCCGCGAGGAATCTAAACACAGTGGAACATTAAAACCCGCCCCCGCCAACTAGCGTTTCGGCGGTGCAACTGCAGAGCAACGCAGACATAACGCAGAAGTATAAATGCTCACGACGGCGTCACCTACGTGCGTAGCCTACGACGTACACTACGGCGTACCCTCGACGCAGAAGTATAAATTGGCCTTTAGACTGCTTCAGTCTGTGTGCATTGAATTTATTTAATACACAAGTTTCACAATTTGGGATGAAATACTGAAATAAATGAACTTTTCCAAAACATTCTAATTTGAGATGCAACATGTATAACAATGTTTTATTGTTATACATGTTGCATCTCAAATTAGAATGTTTTGGAAAATAGTGTATTATTGTTATTATTATTATTTTATCAAACTTTCTTGTAATGTGACATAATAACAAATCTAGAACATTTTACCTGCAAAATTTTAGGGATGTTTTGAGGATGTTGTTGAGGTACCCGGTTATACAATATTGTCAATAATACATCTTCATCGTCTTCATATTCTAATTTGTTGAGATCGTGAATTGGTGGGTTTTTGTTAAATGTGAACCAAAATCATCAAAATTAAAAGAACCACAGACTTAAACTACTTCAGTCTGTGTACAACAGATTAATTTTAATACTCGACATTCTAATTTATTGAGAAGCACCTGTATATTGGTTGTTCATAGGGGTGGGCGATATGGAAATTATATCACAATTCTTTGTCATGCTGGATTTACTATTTTGCAAGTTGTCTGAGAATTACATCCAAACAAATTTCCTTATATAAAGACAAATCCTTTCAAGGTAACAGAAAAAAAAGAATGGCAGATATTTAGGCCAAGGAGGGCGAGGATAATTAATTTTGTTATTTTTTAATAACAAGGATAAAAGAATGACAAAGATATAAATTACAACTACACATGACATACAAATAAAACAAAGTGCTTTATTTTCAGGTGCAATAGGTGCATTTAGCAGGACCATTCAAGAAATTAAATGAACAAATATAAAAATAAAATACTATATGAACCGATTCCTAAAGCAACTGTATTCAATTTCTCCAGTCAAGAGCAGTGAGTGATTTTATTTATGTTTTTCTCTTTGTGTTTTGTTTTATTTTATTGTTTTATTTGACAGGCTTTAGCGCATGCCCTTTGGGTGTATGCGGCGCTCAGAAAAAGCACAGGTCAGACCAGCACGTGAATGAAACATTTAAAAGAACACGCTTAGCACATGAGTAACTTTCCTGCTGAGTTAACACTGCTGTGAATGCATGTGGCATTGTACAGCCGATATGACGGAGGCTCCAGAACTGCAGCTGATAGAATGTGCACTGTAGCACGATACTACGATATTTCTTCAAAAGCAGATCGTGGAGACATTTTTATCATCCACGATCCAAAATTGTCATATCGCACACTCCTAGTTGTTCATTATTATTTTAAGGGATACTCCACCCTAAAATGAACTTTTTGTAATTAATCACTTACCCCATGTCGTTCCAAACTCGTAAAAGCTCCAGTTGTCTTCAGAACACAATTTAAGATATTTTGGATGAAAACCTGGAGGCTTGAGACTGTCCCATAGACTGCCAAGTAAATAACCATGTCAAGGTCCATAAAAGTTATGAAATGTGTCTTCAGAATACTCCATCTGCCATCAGAAGTGCAATCTGAGTTATATGAAGCGACAAGAATACTTTTTGTAAGCGAAGAAAACAAAAATGACTTTATTCAGCAGTTCCTTTGTCAATCGTCTCCTCTGTGTCACTCCAGATCACTGTATGCTCTTTTGTGTCCTCTGCGCCACAAGGATGCGCTGTTTCTACTTGTATTTAGCTTCACCCAAAAATGAAAATTCAGTCATTAATTACTCATCCTAATTTCGTTCCAAACCCGTAACTTCATTCATCTTCAGAACACATGCGGAGGCAAAGAATTGTTGAAGAAAGTGGCTTTTTATTTTTTTTTTGTGCACAAAAAGTATTCTCTTAGCTTCGTAAATTTATGATTGAACCTGGACCATTTTAACAACGTCCTTACTATGTTTGTGTGCCTTGAGCGTGGTGGTAGTACAGTTGCTGTCTATGGAGGGTCAGAGAGTTCTGGGATTTCATTGGTGGCCGTGGGTTAAAATGAATCTTTTTTGATTTTCCTTTTTTTTTTTTACATTCTGCACAAACAGCTGCTTGTGCTGCCTGGCTGTTTCATGAACTGTTTCATGAAGAGACTTTCATGGAGAAATGAAATGTGTAAGGCCACTCATAAAGAAATTCACAGAAACATAGAAACATATTGAGGTAAAAATTAAATATGTTTAGTTTATTTCTAACATGATGCATTTAAGTAACATACAATGACAAGGGAGCTATTTTGCTGAATATTTCTACGAGTGCAAATATTACCTTGATTTTAGTTCAACAAACAAGAAAATTTTAGACAAAATATTGACTGTTTTGTTCTGTTTCACCAATGAAAATAGTTCCAAAGGAAGATGACAGCAGAAGTATTTCTCATTACTGTGTTTTGATCCAACCAATCAGTGAATTCCCATCTTCTACTGGTGGTTTAATGTATTTTAAAAATTCTTTTTTCCTCCGCATATATTTTTTTAAATTTTTTTTACAGGCCTATTAAAAATGTATTGCAGTTGTAATTTGGCACTGTAAATTTAATTTGATTGGTAACAGCCCTATAGTGCATTTTTTTTTCTCTTTTTTTTTTTTGTTAACTAATAATTTGACTTTAAAGATGATGCATTCATTTTAATATGATTAAAAAGATATTGGCCTTTATTAAAGTAAATAAAATCCTGGAGTAAATATATTTAAAAAAAACTAAAAAAAAAGTTCAAGTCTCGGCTCAAGGTTCGGGCTTTTCAAGCCAATGTCAAGTTGTTGTATTCATGTTTAATTGATTGAATTAAATTTATTGAAGCAGTATATATACTCATAAGGTGTCATATGCATACTTTCAATAAATTAGTCTTTTCATAGTTTGTGAAGACTAATTAGGCTGGGTAGTTCAGAAAGTTTTCAATATTGTTTGTGATTTTAAGATGTAATAATTATTTGTATTCTTTCTGTTTACACTGTTGTATGCTCCTCTGTTATAGGCCATGAGGAAGAACTCTATCATGCACACAGTGAATAGAGCTCAGTGCTGCTAACTGGGAGAATAGCTGGAAAACTGGAGGAGGAGAACATTTGAACATACAGACAACTGTATTATTTTTCTGCAAGAACCACAACAAGCAAAGACGATGAGCACTCTGTGCAAACAACAGTCAGACGCTTAATTATGCACTGCACTTTACTGAGTTCTACAAAATGTGATGCTGAGTTAGATTTTGATTTTTTTTTTTTTTCAGGTTAATAAAATTATATGTTTTAAGAATGTAATAGCTAAGAATTTAAGAATTTTGAGTGTTTTTTTTTTTTTTTTTTTTAAAGAATGTTAGGGAATTATGTTCTAACAATGTTATCACTAAACATTTTTAGAATGTTTTTAAAGAATGTTAAACTATCTTTTGAGAGAATGTTCTGGGAACAAAAACAAAACTACCCGCTAAAACATTGTAAGAATGTTACAGCATACTGTTTTAACAATGTTGTCACTAAAGATTTTTAGAATTATTTTAGAGAATGTTATCATATCTTATAGGAAAATGTTCTGGGAACAAAAATAAAACTACCTGCTAAAAACATTGTAAGAATGTTACAGCATACTGTTTTAACAATGTTATCACTAAACATTTTTAGAATGTTTTTAGAGAATGTTATCCTAACTTTTGAGAGAATGTCCTGGGAACAAAAATAAAACTACCTGCTAAAAACTTTGTAAGAATGTTATGGATTGATGTTCTAACAATGTTATCACTAAACATTTTCAGAATGTTTTTAGAGAATGTTATCCTAACTTTTGAGAGAATGTCCTGGGAACAAAAATAAAACTACCTGCTAAAAACTTTGTAAGAATGTTAGGGAATGATGTTCTAACAATGTTATCACTAAACATTTTGACTCGTTTCAAGATAACTGTAATTTTACTTGCGTTATCATTGGTTAATATTACTTGTCTGTCATCTTGTAGAAAGCATAAATTAAAGCCTTTGTAGCCTACCACACTTGACTGCTGTTTAGAATTTCTAGTATTAACATTACAAGCTTGATAATTTGAGTAACACTTTGATTTATACCATGTCTGTATGAAGGTCAAAGGTTTGTGTGGTTCTTTGATTCCATGCAATATATTGAAATCCAAAGCTGTTTTTATATCACTTATTTTCTTCCAAATAATGATGCTCACAATCTCCGATGAGAAAGTTAAAGGTGACAAAGGCAAAGAAAATCGTTGATGTTTAACTGAATGAGGAAGAAGCCTTCGGATGAAAACACTATACAAATGTTAATTTGATTCATATTGCCTCACAGAATTAATGATGCTGACAAAAGTCTCATACTTGATTATGACAGTTAATACTACACTTTATTTTCTATTGAAAAAAAAAAAAAAAATTCACTGAGCCTGTAATAAACTTTAAAACAATCTTTAAATAATAAAACATTGAGGACACACTTAAATGTATTAACTGCTGAAAGCATCGGGGTGAGGGGCTATTGACTTTATTCACAACATAGAGTACATAATAACAGTCTCAAAAAATAATAGAAAGATCTCTATTAGAATAATCTATAACATTTGCAATGGACAAGGTATAGACCGTAACTGGTTATGGACTGCACTTCATGAAACTGTTGCAAGATGGATGTGGGAATGATGGAGGGCTATAGGTAGATCTGTGCTAAGGATGTTGTCCTAGGGTGTCTGGTGGAGAAAAGAAGAGGAAAAAAATGTTAGAGCATTTTATATGGAAATAATGTTACTGAAAACTTACTGTGTAAACAATAATACAATACTGGGCAGTGAACATCATGTACAATGCGCACAATACTGTCAACAACCTCTGTACTAGATACTACACAGCTGTGCCACTGAAATCAGACTCATGAACATGATTGTCACAATATTTACTTGAATAATATTTTTGGGTGAACCATCCCTTTAAGGTCCATGTTTGATAGAGATAATTGCTCATTTAGCAGTATTGCTGTGAAAGCTGACAGTAATGAATAAAACTGAACCAAGTTCTCACTACCATACATTAAACAGCACAGAGCAACAAACCCAAAGCTGAACTGTGTATGTGTGCCCAAACTGTGGGCCCCTACATCCTGCCCAATTATGTCCTCCAAACAATGTGAAAACTGAAGTCAAAGAAAACAAATATAGTGAATGTATTTATGTAAGTTGTGCTACACATTAGCCAAAAAAAGGGTTAAAATACAAACATGACATTGTAAAACAAAACAACTCTTTGCTTGCCATTTTAAAACATAAAATATATAAAAAATCCTAAAAACAAAACACCCATTAAATGTTAACTGTTATGGGGAACATGTATTCACATAAATATACACGTATATTCTGAATATAGTAAATTAACATAGCAATTGTTTTATGTGTAGTAACTGTAGTAATTACATGTATACCCATTTACATTTAATGCTCTCATAAATATATATAAATAAATATTTTAGTATAATGTAAATTTTAGTCAGAATCATTGCACTCCTATTCTCTTCAGTTATTTCCAAAATTAGACAAGGACTCTACCATCAAATGTAAGTTGTGCTCTGGAGAAACATGACTCAGGTCCACACACATCTGTCAAAGCATCTGTCAGAGAAAACTGCAAACAATATTTCTTTACTGAAGCATTTTCTTATCAACTGTGATAAGACTTTTAGTTGTATGTATGTCGCCATCTTTGATAATACTTTACTATACTACTTTGCTTTAATTAGAGCAGTGGTTCTCAATTCCAGTCCTCGTGCCCACCAGCTCCACATATTTTGTAAGTCTCTCTTTTTGATTCAGATAATCAGCTTGTTAGAAGAGAGCTCGTGCATAACCTGTGTTTCCATTGACATGGTCCCTACACAGTGTTCATTGCTCCCTACTCCCTGAGCAGGGGATATCTGTTGAAGTTTACCTCACTTCAGAACATTCATTCATGGATCTGCGCTGCACACCATCTTCACACACAGACAAGTGTGACTTCATATACCTCTGTAAATAAATACAATTTAAATACTGCTTGACTTTAGTTACTTGTTAAGTTGTGTGTAGAGAACATTGAGACTCTTGAGTAGAGACATAGCCTACTATGAGTAGTAAAAGTTTGTCCTTTTGTTTTTCTTTACTTTTTAAAAAAATAATTAATTGGGTTAAACTGGCTTCTGCTTTTCAACTCCGGACAAACTTTATTTTATAATTTATATTTTATTTTTTTCATGGTGTATCACATATCATACATTCCAAACATATCTGTTCTTCAATTTGCATTCTCTGAAGACTGGAAATGTTGTGGAATAACTTGCCTTTTTAATATATGAAAAAAAATAAAATGTGGCTTTTTATCAAATTAATCTAAAACTTTATTTGATTAAGATAATGGTTGCAGCCTAAAAATTCACCATTCAAATATAGACAACAGTGTGCTAAACAACTGTTTACATATAGGAAGAGGTTTGGTGGTGAACAGTGGGAGAAAGATCCTCACCCAAAGTTTGGCCTGTAATATCCACAGCTGGTGCACCCTGAGGTTCTGGTGAGCTGGCGGCAGAATGAAGGAGATACAACATTAAATCTAGGTTATATGAGGTAATTCTTCTTGAGTGGTCTAATGGTACTCAATGGAAGTTTGTCGACACCCCCTAGTTGTTTTGGTATACAAAAATACAGTCAACGTTGTTGAAACAACAACAAACAACAACAAAGAACAAACATGCCTGAAAGAGGAGTTTGTGGGAGAAGAGACAACTAGATCTGTATAGATTAGATCATGGTGGTCTCCATAAATAGACCGGTTGCAGAAGAGTGGATGATGGAGGGACTACAGCCAAACATCAGGACAGAAGTCTGCATGAGTCGGGTAAGCAGAATAGATTACCATTTGTTTTAAGGATGTTCATTTACAGTGCAAAGTCACTAAAGAATTTTATTAGTTAAACCCCTATAAATCAAAGCAATTTCTAACTATATGACATTATCACACACAAAGGTTCTTTTAAGAGCTATATCTTGAGTTTTTTTTCTTTATATTTATGCGTGTTATGATGAATCTGGCAATCAGAGATGCACAGAGGTCACATGGGTTTATACGTACGCGTATTTACTCTGTATAAATCGTAGTTTGATGTATCATTCGTTCAATTATTAAATTCTATATACTCCAGATTGTCTGTCTAAGTTGCTCATGTTACGAAGTCAATGAAATGTCGATCTTAGTTACAAAGCTTATTTGTTACTTTTAAGTAATCTAAATTTTATAAGGACAGGAGAATGGTTTCATGGCCAGAAACTATTTGTCCTGGAATTATAAGAAGTGATAGCGTTACTGAGAATTAATAAGTTAATCTTACGGCCGTTTGCTGGACGAACCACGTTTGATTTACATTAATTTCTAGTAAAAGATATCACAATAATTGATATGAAGAATAGAATATTGAAATATTAATGAGTAAATTACAGTGCCTTGTGATGAGTTATTACTATATACGATTGAGCTATTTTTCATCTTCAATAATTTTAATGCAACTGTAATATGATATATATATTAATCATATTCCTGATTAATTATTCAAATTCCCTATATATTATTTGAGTTAATTATTATGTACAACCCAGTGCGGCTTCATATATTTGGTGGAGAATGCGGGCATTTCAAACTTCGTTTTGTGAGCAATCCAGTTCAATCTGTGTATATGGTTATTAATAATTTCTGCACGCGCGCTATGAAATTTGTACTTGTGAGAAGTCGCAAGACGCGAACTCACTCCTAACTGACTGAGGCAAAAGCTGATCAGTCAGCACGTTAGGTATTTATAGAAACTTAACAGTATAGTCACTGCAGTATAATGTTAAAAGTATACTGTTAAGAAAGACCAAGATCTCTCTGCAGTGAGAACATTTTAATATGAATAATTAAAAGATAAAGAAATCTTTTATTAGTTGCAACATGTAAATCTGAACATGAGCGACGTTCCTCTGATTCAGTTTAAAAAGGCCTTGCTTATTAAATATCGTTATTGAATTGGTGGTGAACCACAGTGATATTCAAAAATAAACGATATAAAAACTCCTGGTCTAAAATTGGCTTAGCTACCCGATTTTAAACCTAAAACATTTAAATCATAAGTGCTATTTTGATAAATGTTTATGGGAGTCAACAGATGGAAAATTCCTGTTGTTAACAGTTGTGTGTTTGGCAGTGAACGGATCCTTCCTTCACGCTCTGTTTAATATAGCACCGCAGAGGTAAAACCTTTGTCTGTTTGTTAGTTTCGAATCAGCCTGACAAATGATCAGAGTTAGATCACATTGAAGTCAGCTGTAATTCCGCTTACTAAACTGCCTTCTGATTCCAGCTTGCATGAGTGCAAGTATGCGCCATCTCGTGGTCGTTTAAGATAATGCGCTCTAATTGCTAATCTCTATTTCCCTTGTGATTAATTGAATTAGATGTCTAAATTCTCAATAATTATTTGCATTTACAGCCTTGCTCATGCGAATATTATTCCAGGTTAGACAATTTCAGACTGTTTACATTTACTTTGAGTTTGGTTCAAACATGATTTGAATTAAAATGTAATTGTGTAATAGTGGAAACTGATTGACCCACTTAGAAGGTAAGCCATCTAGTGGCAGTCTCCTGTTAAATCGGCTCTCAGCTCTTTGCTCTCTTTTCAATTCTGTTTTGAATTGCATGTCTACTTTGACCCCTTTTTGATTAATTTCATAATTATTAATGATACCTTACTGTTATCATTGGTTATTATAGGATATTATTCAGATTTTCATTTTAATTCTTTCTTACATGCTTATTTTAAATTTCAATTTAAACCAGTTTTGAATTTTTAATTTGAATTAAGTTTTCTGCTCACCAGGTTAAGCCCAGAGAGTGAGTACGCCCCCTTGTCAATGTCAATGTCACCTTTATTTATATAGCGCTTTAAACAAAATACATTGCGTCAAAGCAACTGAACAACATTCATTAGGAAAACAGTGTCAATAATGCAAAAATGATAGTTAAAGGCAGTTCATCATTGGATTCAGTTATGTCATCTCTGTTCAGTTAAATAGTGTCTGTGCATTTATTTGCAATCAAGTCAACGATATCGCTGTAGATGAAGTGTCCCCAACTAAGCAAGCCAGAGGCGACAGCGGCAAGGAACCGAAACGGTGAAACTCCCTTGTGGTGAAAACCAGCTACTACTTCTCCCGTGTTTCATTCCAGTCTTTTGTTATTTTTGATTTTTATTCCTTTTCTTCTCTCCTTTGGCTTAGGTTATTTTTGATAATTACCATCTTATCATAATTCCCTTTTTGTTTTATCATTATTAGGTAAAACTGTTACCTCTCATTTCTACATATATATTTACTCAGTTGATGTTAAACAAACCAAACCTTAATTAACTTTAAGTTTCTTTTGTTCATCCTTTGTGTATTTGATTGTAGAACTCCCTTGGTGATTGGACAGTCATCTCAGGTCTCCAGTGAGCAAGGGAGCCGACCAGCGTTACCGACACTGGCTGTGAGTGAAACTCGGTTCCTCTTATCTCTGTCCATTGTGGCACGCAGCGGAGACATCAGCAATTTGGCACTCCAACGGTAGTCAATCAGTCCAGCCAACACACGACGCAATCTCTGGGACCAGTACCTAAACCGGGGCCTAAAGCGGGGCCACTCTCTTTTTAAGAGAGGGTTCTAGGGAACAGCCCAATTTTGTAGTGGTGTCTGGCGGTTGACATCTTGGTGTTGCCAGGTTGTGTTAAAAGTCACAAGCTGTTTGAGAGGGCGCAAGGCCAGAGTAACGGAGGGCCGGGGTCACTGCGGTTGAGTGTTTGGGGAGCGCCGGAGAGGTTGACCAAGCCACTGGTTTCCACCTGAATGGCTTCAATTCACCCAGGTGAACCCAATGTGATAAAACCCATCCACTTATTATAAGCCACAGAATATTAGATATTCCCCTGGATATATTTTAAGTGTTTGACCCATTGCTTCTTCAAGCCACACCATCTTTCTAGGTTTCCTACTCAGATAGCCCCACTCACCTGTTGGCCCTATCTTAAAATCTAGTAGTAGGCTTAGGCCTCCTTATTCTCACTAACACATTGTGTTACTATTGTTTTAATCTCATTTCAAGTTTTGGTTCACTTTGATCTTTTTCTATCCTCTGTTCTGTTGTGATTTGTTTCTTTCATTTCACATAGAGACAGTAACCTGTGAGAGCCACCAAAGAAGCTAAATAGTAGAGCGACAACCAGCAGCCGGTGTCATCACGCGACCCGCTAGGCTACTGCCTGTCAAATCTCCATTTCAGGTCCTTCGTTGACCCAAGTAAATTGGCTACTGAACTGTCTGACTGTTTGCTCAGTTAGCCCCAAAATTCTCATAAATGGCACAGCCCGTATGAATATAGCTCGTTAACCGTAGAACGAACTTGCATTGGTCTTTTTGTGTGTGTGTGTGCTGTGCTTCTCTCACCGACAGGGAGTCAGGATGTTCCAGCCATCCAGTCCAGCAGTCCACGGGGGCCACCTCTCGACATGGTTGAAAGCAGTGACGACCCCCTTCCTGCCCAAGGACGCCAGTAACCTGCAGCACCCAGAGCAACTAGACACCGAGCTAGATGAACTGATGGCACACGATCCAACCCAAAGCGACTACTACAAAGAACTCGCCAGGATCCTCGGAAGCCTAGTTCACATTCTCGTCGCCCAGGCACGGCTCAGCGAACGGAGCAACATCGACCTTGGACAACAAGCAGCAACGCTTAAGTTTCAAGCGGAGGAGGCCTGGACGGACCAGGCCCGAACCCAGAGTCGCCTTGATCAGCTCCTCCTCGAGACCCAAAACCAGCGCAAGAAAGAGGACGACACAGATCCAGAGCTGCAGAAAGAAGTAGAAAGACTTCACAATGCCCTGCAAGATCTTCGCCTTGACACAGATCAAAGAAAACAGCTGGAGAGAGAAGCCAGAAAAGAACTCAACAAAAAACTCCAGCAAAGTGACGCTCTCCTAAAAAGAGCAGACACTGAACTGAAAGAAAAAGACTATAAAACCTGGGCCTGCAAAACACACTTGCAAGCGGCCCGAGCTAAAATCAACGAGCTTACTCTGCAGAGAGACTTGACACTGTTCACACAGAACTGAAACATTCTGACAGATTACAGAGTGGCTGGATCAGTGGAAACGCACACCACAGAGTTTCTCACGGCCCGCCACTCCAACCCTTTCAGCCAAGAACCCAGAGCTGAAAAAGGGGGTGTAAGCCCACGGCTCAAGAAATCACCAGCCAGCTTACAAGAACACCTGTCAACAATGGAGGGGGGAGAACCCTTCCAGAGAAAGCATGCCACTAAACCCTGCACGGCTCACAGAGAACTTGACAAGCTAGCCAGAAACATCCCTACATGCAATCCAGATCCTGCAGGAGGACATGACGTTCACGCTTATTTACAAGACATTGACTTTCACTTGCAAACTGTCACCAACGTGACAGATGTGAACACATTGTACCTGTTAAAAATCACGCCGAGCCGTGATCTGCATAGTTTTCTGGATCGTCAACCATAGACTGTCAAAGCAGACTACCAGCAACTGCTACAAACTTTGATTCTTGAATTCTCTGATCCAGACTCAGACCATGGGCTCCTTATTGCTATGGACCTCAAACAGGGCTGACTTGAAAACCCACAGACTTTCTATAGTCAGCTAAGAAAAGACTACTTCGGAGCATGCAACGAACCAGGTATGGAACAAGATGTCGACTTAAAAACTCTGTTCCTCCGAAACCTACATGCCAGTTGGAGTTTTCATCTCAGAGTCCCAGCGTGTCTGCGTAACATGACTACACAAGAGTTACAGAACTTAGCCCACAAAGCTTGCACCAAGCAAGACTATTTATGAAAAGACTGTGAAAAACCCCAAAATCTCTGTCTCTGAGCACTGCTTGGAGTTAACCCTAGAGGGCGCCCTACAACACCAAAGTCACAGACATTTTTACAGAGAGTCAATACCGTTCCAAGCCAGCAGAGGGCAACACAATCGTGGTGGTGCTCGTCCAAAGCACCAGAGCGAGCGCTCTGAAAGATTCTGGGACCGGCGACCCAAAAAGAGCCGATCCCCACCGTCCAGGACACAAAGCCCCGACAGCCGGCAGTGGAACCACTCTCGACATGACACTGGTAAGCTCAATCCTGAGCCCACATCAGAAAAACACAGGGCAGCCACGTCTGAGACAGCAGAGATCCTGAGCGTGCTGAAAGAGCTTCTTTACATGAAACCTTGCAAGGAAGACAAGGAAGATGAACCAGACATCTTATGTCTAAGCATAAGAACTGAAACCAACACCCTGTCTAACTACCATCTGTATGAGCCAAGCACCCAGAACACTGCTCGTCCTCCACAGACCACAGAGCTAACTGTCACATCACAAGGTGACAGCATCACCCAAGCTCCACAGCTGACAGCTGCACACCCTGAACGAGACAGCACAGGTCCTCACACCAGGTACCACAAACACAAGGTACCAGAAAATGCTGCTTTGACTACCTGCCTTCGCAGCGAGCTACACGAGACAGGTCCTAACCACCCATCGATCGTCACACCTGCCCTGATGCCAACATTCCTTGGCAGCCTTGTCGAAAAGGGGGTGGGCCAAAAAGGAGTGAGCATGGAAGACCTGATCGACACAGGATTAAACCTTATGGTGATCGTATTTCACCTTTTCAAAAGACTCCAATTTGCGAACTTGCGAACTGAATGTACAGTCGTACAGCCAGAATGACATCCAGTTTGAACAGGTTGCTTCCATTTACCTGACAACTGGTCCAATGGGTCTAGTACATCCTATTTATGTCTCTCCAATGAACACTCATGCATTTCTCATCGGCAAAGACCTGCTAGACCACTTTGACCCTTTACTGAACTTCAAACAGCTAAAAGACTTTGCTCAAGTGCGAGAACCTCTTTCCCTCCAGCCACAAAGGTTGCCAGAGCCAGACTGTCAGGTCACTGAGGTCACGGGAACTCCCACAGAGCCAGACTGCCAGGTCACAGAGGTCACGGGAACCCCAGCAGCCAGCCATGGGTACACAGCCCCTACGACAGACAAAAGCTCAAGCTCAAGTTCAAGCCTCTGCACCCTAGTCAACGAACAGGGTACGGTGGTACCAGCTTACACCAAAGGGGTTGCTGTTCGGCTCAACCTGCAATGTGGTCAAACCTTAAACCACACGCTGGGTTTCTTCCAATCCTCACCTGAATGTGTGGAACTCGGACTCACATTTGAAGCCACACCCCTCACTGAAGTGTCATCTTGTATTGTCTACATCCTGTGCAACAACTGCACGGCAACTGACATCAACATTCCCAAGGCCTACCGGCTGGGATGGCAAGTGAGCCATGACTTTAATGACTTTGAACTTGTACTTACCTGTCATTGAGCCCATTCTACCTTCACTGATACCCGAAGGGAGTACAAACAACACATTGTTCACTGCACCCTTCAAATTCGTCGCCATCACATCTGTCACGTCGGTGAGCAAAGACCAGGTGTGCAGAATGGATCTGACAGATGACCAACACGTCGCAGTATACACAGTCTCCCACCAAAACGTCAGTGAGACTGATGAAGCTGCTACACCTCTCAATACCAAACTGACTGATGACACACTGACGGAGGAGCCTTACACAGGTTTTCAATCTCAAGTGCAGCAAATTCTACGAGATGCTCATGCACTTCAGAGTGATACGGATCGCCAAAGACTCATACAAGTTCTTTATAAGCTCAAAGAATCCTGTGCCAAAGACTTTTTAGACTGTTGTCTTACCAACCTACACACGGTGCGCATACCTACGCACCCTGATGCTCCTCCCACTTCTGTCAAACAGTACAAGATTCCCATCGCCTCACACAAACCAGTGCAGGAGATCATCGAATCTATGCTGGAGAAAGGTGTCATCTATCCATGCAACAGCACCTACTCAGCCCTCATCTGGCCCGCCCTCAAAACTAACTGCGAGGGGCGACCACCATTGACTACAGGAAACTGAATCAACAGGTGCCGCTGTCACAATGGCACAAGACACAGCTGGAACAAGAAATGCCCCGAATCAGAGGAGCCACAATCCTCCCTACACTTGATGTGGCCTCTGGATTCTGGACCATTCCGGTGCACCCGGAAAACCAACACAAACTGGCATTAACACTTGGCGACCGTCAGTTCACCTTCAACAGGTGTCTGTTCGACTATGCCGACTCACCAGCTGAATTCAACATCTGTTTGAACAAAGCCTGTACAGACTCTAACTATGCTAGACTCAGTTTTGTGTGCCATCTTCCATGCTGTAAACAGAATGGTTTCAAAACTGCAAACAACAAGCCAGTCAAACACAAACACCTTCCAGCAATGTGATAACATCACAAAAACACACAAGGTGACTGTGTACTGGAAGAAGGTAAAAGGACACTCGAAGCTACCAGGTCTAGACAAGAACTTAAAAGATCAAACTGACACCCTTGCCAAAACTGGCACACTAAACAACAGGCTGTGGTCACTCCCAACCCACCCACCCACATTCAGGGTTGAACTGATTACACACAGCATAAGAACTACTAGCTAAACTACCTACCTCAGAAACGCTTACGCTGGCTCCGTTGTCTACACAGACCAACATAGCGGACATGCGAGCTTCTGAAACCTCCATAACGACTTTGCTTTACCACATCTCAGACCCCTCCATCCACCCTGGCAACCAGTCTACAGTCACTGTCAACCAACGCCCCAGGCAACAGCATGATACAACGGACATGCTGCGTGCACAGAAAAACATTGTGGGTTGTGCACCGTCTGACATCACAATGCCAGGGCTTGTAATGCCACGGAGCAAAAGGGGGAAAATGCCAATATATTTCCATGACGCATCATGTGCTGCACCACGCAGCACCAGAGCCACTGACAAGACACTGAAGCAAGCGTCATGCCAGCAGCAAAATGTGGCAAAACATGAGCCAGGGTGAGCTAAACCCAGTTGCCGCCCACGAAGCAAAGAGACTGCCCTGTCCAACCAAAGACAGCCCTCGCTTGTTTCTTCCTCCTCTTTCTCTCTCTCTCTCCCTGTTATCTGTACCAGGATGCTGCTGTGGTTTGCCGTGCTGTGCTGTCAGCCAAAGAGAGGATAGCTGCCACCGAGAGAACCACTGAGACTCCTGATCACCGACGACAGAGCACACTACCCCAGCACCGTAACCCAATACAGCTGGACAGGTGTCCGATGGAGAGAGGAATCCCTCACTCACAATGAGGCCGATGTCAAACACATGTTCAGCCAACATGAGAAAGTGACTGTTACACAAATGGAGTTAGGTGGACACCACCACCGCTCCAAACAGTTCCCGGGAGCTTTGCACAGAGCCGCTGCTGCCGCCAGAACGTTTAACATTGGTATGTCCAGTGTCAATGCAGCGAACCAGACCGTAAACTCCACGAAACCGCTGTTTACTGTCTTCCATAATGACTTTACCCAGACTCACAACAGTGACCTGCTGCAACAGACCTGCTGTGGGAGGATAGCTCCTCCAGTGACAGCCTAACCACGGGTAAAACCCCACCATACATGATACCCTTAAGCCTTGTGCTAACTGTGCTGGCTTACGCCATCACCACGCCAGCTGACCTGCTACAAATACACCTAGCCAACTCTCTGGATAGCACCATCCTACTGCACGTCAACCCCAAACAGAGAGAAGTGAATGTGCTCCTGAACCAACCCATCAGCGAGTCAAGCCAAGTCTACAGACCTAAAGACATTGTCAGTGTCAGGTTGTGGGAAAGCAACACCCACACCAAGAAACACATTCCAGATGTGGTGGCCTACCACGACAGCTACACACAGCTGTACCTGGCCCCAAACCTGCACATGTGTACTTTGACCAAAGACATTCATTATCTCTGCCTTAGCAAACCCTTCCTCAGACACAACGCTGAAGGAATCTGCGGGTTGCAACCCCTGGTCAGCGACACACGCTGCCCTGCTGAAGCCAAGCCACGTACACAAGTCACAGAAACGCAAGCAGAGATTGTAGGTGACAGATGGCTCGTTAACACTCCTGTCCTCACAGCTACACTGACCTACGACCAGCATGACACTGCCACCCGTGTCAACTTGCTCGACCAAGTACTGAAAGGTGCCACCCAACACATTGACATTACTCCCGTCGACACAGCCCTCCAAGCCCTCCAAGTCTCGACAGCCCGTTCTGAACCCGTCATCTGCGGTCCGTACCTGGACTGCTGCCGACACTGCACGGTGTATCTCCACTGTCATTGGTCACACCCTGACCCTTGGCGTGACCTTCATCCTATACAGGATCTCCGATGGAATCCCCGGAAACGGGGTGCCAAGTCAAAGACACCACCGAACCTCATCAAGCTGAATCGTCAGCTCCAGGAACCACCTGCCATCATGAACCACCTGACATCACGATCCACCTGCTACACGACCATCATGATTCACCTGTCATCTGCCCATCCTGATGATTGCCGTCCGATGATGTCCACACAGGGACTTCATCCGACGGAAAGGGGGGATATAACGGATATGCAGGTCATCGATTCATGGGTTCTGAACTAATGAATCACGGTTCGTTGAATCTAAAACAATGCAAACCTAACACTTTTAGATTTTGATTTCAGGCATATAAAATGAAACCTTTTTACACTAAATGCCTGGCCTGGCGCCAGCCTGGCTGGATTTAAATTATTTACGACACAGGATGAGACATGCCAAAGTCACGTGAGCAGCCTCAAAGGAGAAACGAAACCCCCCCCCCCCCCCCCCACATTCCTATTCACACACACACAAACTTTTATTTAAGCTCTTTATGTAAGTCCTTAATAATATGTATTTTGAGTATGTTTGTGTGTTGCATAAATGGTTAATCCTTGTTATGTGAAGAGTATAAGTGCTAACTTATTAATTGGAAGTGTTTATCCTAATTCTAATGTTCTCAAATAAGAGTCATGATTCTGTAACCCTACCCCTGACCAGCTCATAAAACTTTATGACCCCACTGGGAAACAGGACAGGAAAAAAAGCTAGTTCACCGGTACCTTTTTCTCAATGTATCCTAAACTATTACCTTTTTTCAATGAATTCTAAATGTATTAAGTATTGCTTTTTGGTGCATTAGATGTTCTCCATATAAATTGGAGCATCTGCAGTTTTATCGTGTGTTAATCAAACTTTAAATGTGTGTAATTCTGCATTTGAATGTAACTTGATGTTTTGATCATTTATATATGTTATTTTTGGTATCTGTTTAATCGTCATGCTTTGACGGACTCACTTATATAAAGGAAATTAATGAAAAATGTATTAATCTGGAATTACGAACTTGAATATCACTAGAATATCACTGTTGAAATCTGATAAGCCCTAATTTATTAGGGTGGGTGTTTCCCCAGAGACAAAGGAACTTTTTCCCGCTTCAGATCGCGGACATTCATTGGTTGTTCAGAGGCGTGAACCATTTCAAGCCATAAGAGCTGACCCATGAAGTTCCTCGCTCTCTTCGCTCTTGCCCTTTTTCTCTGCCCCTGCTGGTCCTTCTTCGCGGCCTCGGTCCGCTCTACTATCGACGTCCCTCTCAGCACGGCGGCTGAGAGGACAGCCTTTTTCATGGCTCCTCCGGGAGCGTTTATTTCTTTTGTTTTCGTTTCTTTTCTTTACTAAGTTTATTCACCTATTCGCCTATCCACACGAGGAAGACGAACTCTTAAACATTGCTTTGTTGGACCTTTTTTTCAAATATCGCGCGATTCCGCAGCAGCCCGGAAAACAGAAAGAACACGCCTAGCTACGGGACCACGCTCACGCTGCTCCAGCACACAAAGAGACACAGAGACACTTGCAAGTATCATTCTCTATGGAGATTTAAATGCTGCTTAAAGTTCGTCTATGATTTGATTCTTGTTGTCTTTCAAGGGTTACTCTCTGTGAGTTTGCATAACTTAGCGCGTGATTCTGTAATCACGCCTATTCTCTCATTCATCCGCTCTCACTCATTCTCTCTCTCTCTCTCTCTCTCTCTCTCTCTCTCTCCCTCTCCCTCATTTGGATTCTGTTGTCTTGTACAAAGTTTACTGTCTATATTGTCGTACGCGTATTTACTCTGTATAAATCGTTTGATGTATCATTTGTTCAATTAATAAATTCCATATACTCCAGATTGTCTGTCTAAGTTGCTCATGTTACAAAGTCAATGAAACGTCAAAAACGACAAAGCTTATTTGTTACTTTTAAGTAATCTAAATTTTATAAGGACAGGAGAATGGTTTCATGGCCAGAAACTATTTGTCCTGGAATTATAAGAAGTGATTGCGTTACTGAGAATTAATAAGTTAATCTTACGGCCGTTTGCTGGACGAACCACGTTTGATTTACATTAATTTCTAGTAAAATATATCACAATAATTGATATGAAGAATAGAATATTGAAATATTAATGAGTAGATTACAGTGCCTTGTGATGAGTTATTAATATATACAATTGACCTATTTTTCATCTTCAATAATTTTAATGCAACTGTAATATGATATATATATTAATCATATTCCTGATTAATTATTCAAATTCCCTATATATCATTTGAGTTAATTATTATGTACAACCCAGTGCGGCTACATCTTATTTGCCAGATTTATCACAACATGCCTAATCAATAATCACTGGTGAAAGTGAAAACATTTTAATGTGTACAGACATATCTAACTCATATGCGTTCTTCTTTTTCTCCCTTTTTTTGTTTGTCTACAGCAGCTACATACACCACAACGGCTCTTTTAAGAGCCACATCTTGAGAACGTCTTTGACTTTGTAAGTATATATTTTAAAAGACCACTCAGTATTTGGGTTTAGATCAATTACAACAACATCATGCAGCATGTTAGTAATGTCTTAATGAAGACATTAAAGAGATAATTCTTACATAAATAAATACTAGCATCCTGCATCTCTGATTTGCCAGTTTCATCATAATTGATTTTTTGATATCAGGAATTCACATTTTTAAAGGGATAGTTCACCCAAAAATTTTAAATCTGTCATTAATTACTCACCCTCGATGTCATTTCTATTTTCAAAACACAAATTAAGATTTTTCGATGAAATCTGACAGCTCTCTGACCCTCCCGTAGACAACAACGCAACTGTAATGCAGATCCAGAAACGCAGTAAGGACATGGGTAAAACAGTCCATGTGGCATCAGTGGCTCAACTTCAGTTTTGCAAAGCTACGAGAATACATTTTGAGTGCAAAGAAAACAAAAATAACAATGTATTCAACAATTCTTACATACGCACGCTGACACAAATGCTAATTATGCATGTTCATGTGCTGATTACATTGATTACGCTCTTGGGTACTCTCCAAAATTGCAGAAGACGTAACTCGGGAAGAATAGCAGTTGAAATAAATTATTTTTGTTTGTTTTCTTTGTGCTCAAAAAGTAATCTTGTACCTTCGTAAAACTGAAGTTGAGCCACTGATGTCACATGGACTGTTTTATTGATGTCCTTACTACGTTTCTGGACCTGGGAACATTACAGTTGCGTTGAAGTTGTTATCAGGAATTGGCCATGCAACTAGTGAAAATAGAATTACTGGTATTTTAAATAATATTTTAACTAAGAAGAGGTATGCTAATGAGTTAATGAATATTAATGAGAATTGCTCTTCCCATAATCTTCTTTTTAGAGTCAGTTTAGGCAAAAGATGGAGAAAGAACATTCATGGAGAGAAACGGCCCCTCCTTTATTTTTTAGTCAATGAAACAATTATATTATGGCTAGAATTTTGACTAATATTTGTTAATTGTTTTAAAGTAGTTTTTATCCTGTTTCTATTTATTGGTCACTAAGTCCTTTGGATGATTAAAGGAAAACAAATGAACAAGGCACCACTGGATTCAAACTCCACCACTTAAACCATTGTAGTCGCACTGGGTTATACATTATAATTATCTCAAATGATATATAGGGAATTTTAATAATTAATCAGGAATATGATTAATATATATATCTCATATGACAGTTACATTAAATTTATTGAAGATGAAAAATAGGTCAATTGTATATATCAATAACTCATTACAGGGCACTGTAATTTACTCATTAATATGTCAATATTCCATTCTTCATATCAATTATAGTGATATCTCTTACTGTAAATTACCGCAAATCAAACAGTGGTTTGTCCAGCAAACGGTCGTAAGATTAACTTATCAACTTTCAAAAAAGTTATCACTTCTGATAATTCAAGGAAAAATATTATCTGGCCATGAAAACATTATCCTATCATTATGTAATTTCGGTTACTAAAAAGTAAAGAGCTTGTAGCTAAAGATCAGACATTTCATCGACTCGTGAAGTGAGCGTTTCAGACAGAGGCAATCATGAATATATATTGGTTTTGAATAATTGAACTAATAATACATCAAACTACAAATCACACAGAGTAAATACGCGTACGACAATACAGACAGTAACTTTGTACAAGACATAACGGAATCCAAATGAGCGTGAGTGAGAGAGAATGAGTGAGAGAGAATGAGTGAGAGAGAATGAGTGAGAGAGAGAATGAGTGAGAGAGAGAATGAGTGAGAGAGAATGAGTGAGAGAGAATGAGTGAGAGAGAATGAGTGAGAGAGAGAATGAGTGAGAGAGAATGAGTGAGAGAGAATGAGTGAGAGAGAATGAGTGAGAGAGAGAATGAGTGAGAGAGGATGACAGAGAGGTGAGAGAGAGAGAGAATGAGTGAGAGAGGATGAGAGAGAGAGGTGAGAGAATAGACGTTATCACAGAATTACGCGCTCAGTTATGCAAACTCACAGACAGTAACCCTTGAAAGACAACAACGAATCAAATCACCTTGAAAAGGTGGAGGGAGCCATGAGAACAGGCTGTTCTCTCAGCCGCCGTGCTGAGATCAACGGAGATAGAAGAGCGGCCCAAGAGCGCGAAGAAGAGCAAGAAGAACAAACAGAAGACAGGGAGGAACTTCCTGGGTCAGTTCTTATGGCTTGCCTGGTTCACGCCTCTGTTTGTGTGAACAACCAATGAACGTCCGCGATCTGAAGCTGAAATTGTTCCTTTGTCTCTGGGGAACCACCCACTCTAATAAGTTATGGCTTATCAGATTTCAGCAGTGATATTCTAGCAAGTTCGTAATTCCAGATTAATAAATTTTTCATTAATTTCCTTTAGGTGGATAGTTTGGTCACAACATGATGATTCCACAGACACCAAAAATGACATATATAACTGATAGAAACACGACGTTACATTCATATGCAGAATTACACACATTTAAAGTTTGATTAACACATGATGAAACTGCAGATACTCCAATTTATATGGGGAAACATCTACTGCACAAAAAGGCAATAATCAATACATTTAGAATACATTGAGAAAATAAAAGGGTACTATTCTCTTTTCTAAGAGTTAGCTTTCCTGTCCTGTTTGTTAGGTCATAAAGTTTTATGACCTGGTCAGGGGGGTAGGTTTACAACTCATGATTCTATTTGAGAACATTAAAATTAGGAGAAACATTTCCAATTTACAAGTCAGCAACTTATAATCCTCGCATAACAAGGATTAACCATTTTATGCAACACACAAACATATTCAAAATACATATTATTAAGGACTTACATAAAGAGTGTAAAGAAAAGTTTGTTTGTGTGTGTGTGCTTATGTGTGTGTGTGTTGTGGAATGTGTTTCGTTTCTCCTTTGAGGCTGCTCATGTGACTTTGGAATTTCTCGTCCAGAGTGTCGTAAATAATTTAAATCCAGCTGGCGCCAGGCCAGGCATTTAGTTTACAGAGAGTTGGGTTTATATGCCTGAATTCAAAATCTACAAGCTTTGGGTTTGCATTGTTTTAGATTCAACGAACCGTGATTCATTAGTTCAGAACCCATGAATCGATGAACTGCATATCCGTTACACATCATATCTTGGTAGCAGAAACAATTTTGTATATACATTAGGGGTGTAACGGTACATGTATTCGTACCGGACTGTTTCGGGACAGGGCTTTCGGTACGGTGCACGTGTGTACCGAATGACTTTTGATTTTGATTGCGATACATAGGTACTTTTTCATGTTTCCAAACGAACATATTAAGTGGCGGAAGTCTCCGCGTTCAGCGTAAATCCCGCCCTGCAGCTGATTCTAAGGACGGTGACACATTGGCTGCATGGCGTGAGCATGCCGTTTCTGCTGCGTGTCAGTTGCGTGACGGCTGCTTCGCGTTTTCTGTGTCTTTACACACCAGAATCGTGCCTGACGCGGCGCTGGCGCGCTGCTGCTACTGTAGGTGACAGAGGGAGGCCGTCGACAGACCAGGATCTTGTCTTCATGACAACAATATCTATACTTCATGTTGAGCATAAATATAAAGCCTACTGATAAAGGACACCGTCAACAGTATTGACGGCAAAATAGACTATGTGTGACAGGTGCAATATGCCAGTGTGTCACCGGCCTAAGGTTTTCAAAAGGCATCACGCGAGTGTGAACATCACTACAACTAGGAAAAAACGATTGTAATTCAAACGCAGCTCCCGTCGGCATTTAAACAGACTTTACACTTTGGAAAAGTTATATATATATTTTAAATATGAGCAGGCCTACAAGCTGGGATTGGTAATGCTGCACTGTAATCATAGTTATTTATTTATATTTTTCATATTTTATTATATGATATTGGTTTGAGACTAAGAGTATTTTATTTAGTGGAGAACTTTGCAGCAGTATTTTATTTCTTATTCTTTTTTAATTTTATATATATTTTATTAAAAAGTATAAAAAAAATTGTTGTTAAAAAAAGTTTATAGTAATAAACAATCTGCAGTTTAATGTTTGCATTTCTTTCCCTTACTGTACCGAAAATGAACCGAACCGTGACTTTAAAACCGAGGTACGTACCGAACCATGATTTTTGCGTACTGTTACACCCCTAATATACATAACTATAAAAGATTATTTACTATTATTCTGGGTCAATCTTAAAAAATATCTTTAAAAATTTGTTTGGATGACACTCACTGTCTCATGACTAGACTTGTGCCAGTATTCGGTAATGCGATATATCACAGTAATTAATATGCACGGTATTGTTATCATGGGCACTTCTAAATACTGTGAATAATTATATTACAGATTATTCAGAATTTGGAATGCATTTTAAGAATACTTTTCCCATCAACTGGTCCAAATGCACAACACCACTGTATGTGTGTGCTCTGATGTAAACAAGCACACATGAGAAGCACATGAGGAACACTCGAGTGATGCGCTGAAGGAAAGCACATTCACTCTGACAGCAGATGGCAGCTGCACTACTTTCATGTTGGGGTAATTTAACAGTTAAAACCCAAGGACCAGATATGTCGCAATGAAGACCAGGAGTCAGAGATGAGTTCAATAAATAATAATAATTTTACTGAAGAAAATAGTTTGCAGTTTTATCAGCAGAAGTCAGCTTCAATACTCTCGACGGAGTTCGTAGGCCGCCCCCGTACAACTCAAAATCAACCACAGTTATATCCTGACAGAGGATACTAATTGCGTCAATACATAAGTCAACAAAATTCTGATTGGTTCCAAAACCTAGATAAACTCTCCAAAGACGTATATCTGATACGCTGGACACTGGCAGTTGATCGTTTGTCCTGGGACTGTATGAGCTTCTCACTGTACAGACAGATACTAAAACACATACACAGAAAACTTATCTAAAATTCAAGGCTTTCTAGCACTGGCGAGTGTCTTATCATTACGGTTGGATACACACTTAATATGTGGAAATTAATCTTGAGGAAAATAAATACAGGGTAGAACAGGATTCTTTAATATCTCATAAGCGCACATAAGGTTACACATTTCACTCTTGCCATAACTTGATTAATAGTCAAACAAGAAATCATGTAATAATATAATTAATATCAGTATGAAGGATATGGCAACTCGGCATCCACTCCTTCATTCAAAAAACGCATTTAACTAGATTTCCATTACTATTTATATTTGTGCATTCGCTATGGTGTTCATCACAGCACCAAATACTTAAATATTTAGACTTAATAGGCTATTCATTTTCAAACTTTTTTTTACATTTTAATCTGGACTGCAACATGCCCTAGATATTGTTTGAAAGTGTTTTGATTCTTTGTTGTTCATTTACACTTTACATTAGGGCTTCATTAGTTAACAAGCTGCCAATGAAAGTTTCTTCTGAACATTCATTGATCTTAGGTATTCCAATATAATTCCAATTTAATAACACAGTGTTAAAATCTAAAGTTGCAACTGTGTTATTTAATGAGTACCACTTCACTGTCTGAATTCATTCACCACAGCATCAACCGCATGGATCAGCAGCAGGAGAGCATTGTGAACACCGGACGCGCGATCCAAGCGCTGGTGACACAGGTGTCCGAGCTCACCCAGCAGGTTCATCAACTCACCTCTCCCACTGTGCCCACTGCACCGCCTGTGCCACCCGTCCCCCGGGAGACCTCCCAGGACCACTTCCGGCCAGAGCCGCGACTTCCGGCGCCAGAGAGTTACTCCGGTGAGCCAAACTTTTGCAAGACTTTCCTTAACAAATGTTCCATGCATTTTGCATTGCAGCCCCGCACCTTCACGACAGAGGAGTCCAAGGTTGCGTTTTCTCTTACCCTACTCTCTGGCAGGGCCGCCTTATGGGGGACGGCAGTGTGGGAGAATCAACATCCGTGTTGCGCCTCGTTTCACTCCCTCTCCGAAGAGATGCAATGGGTCTTCGATCGAGCCGCGGCCGGCAGGGAGGCCGCTCACCAGCTCTCGGACCTGAAACAAGGAAAATCATCGGTTGCGGACTATTCCATTCAGTTTCGCACCCTTGCGACCATGTGCCAGTGGAACGAGGTGGCGCAGTGGGATCGATTCCTGCATGGGCTGGCCGACCGTGTTCAGAAGGAGATCTACTTCCTCGAGCTGCCCCCAACGCTCAACGGCCTAATCGACCTGGCCCTTCGGGTGGACGCTCGGATTAACCGCCTGTGTAGACAAGTCAGTCCTACACGGCATTATGTCTCTCCGGAAAGGGGCCGCTCGAGTCGAGAGAACATGGTCGGTCCCGTCTACAATCATGAACCCATGCAGGTGGGTAGAGCTCAGCTTTCCAGGAGGTAGAGAGAGCGGCGGAGGTCCCAAGGACTGTGTTTATATTGCGGTGGCTCGGAGCATTCCATCCATTCATGCCCGGTAAAAGAGCCAGCCCGGTAGTAAGTTTGAGGCTACTATCGGGTGGGATCTCCATCGGGAAGTCCTCAACCACATCATCGACTCTCCTTCCGGTGAAACTGCGGTGGGAGAACCACACTCACGACTGTCACGCCCTTCTGGACTGGGGTAATTTCATAGACTCTCTCCTTGCACGTCATCAGAAAAGGCTGAGCCAGTTCTTCAGCGATGATTACAGAGAGTCCAGCCGAGACGAGTGGGAACAGTTCTTGCTGGAGCCATGTATTCCACCAGATGAGGATCCCATTCAGTGGTGAAACGAAAACACGAAGCGCTTCACAAAACTTATTTGCTTAGCACACCATTATTTGTGAGTCCCGACAACGTCTGTGCCATCAGAGCGCGTTTTCTTCGTGGTTGGCCTTATTGTTAACAGACTAAGGAGCCGACTTTCCCCCAATCATATTTACATGCCCGTATTTCTTAACAAGAACATGTAAAACAATAGAAAAAAAGCAAAAAAGATTTGCTTACAGTTTAAAAGTTTCAAAGTTAAGTGTAGGCTATGTTCTGCAATAGTAAACAGTGAGTCCGCACACCAGAAAATGCTCCTTAGAAATGTAATGGTTGCTCACCACGTGTAACGTTTCGGGCACAAGCCCTTCATCAGACATGAAAACAAGTGGGGAGACACACCTCCATATATACAGCCATGCATGATCACATGATCACATACATCCATGATTAATTACATGACCAATCAAGTTAAATTGCAATTACAACAGAAAAAAGATATATATAAACCGACATTTGTAATACAAAAAATATATTAAGTGTCTAAGAAAAGGCCTGCAGTGCTTGAAGCATAGCCGAGAAAGTTTTTTTTTTTTTTTTTTTAAATACGTTCTGCAATAGCCTAATTGCTGCAGGCTGCTTTACGTTTTTTCTTGTTCACTTTTTTTTTTTTTGCTTTTAATCTGTACTTTTGTTTGTTTGCACACATTGTTAAAGGTTTTCAGCTACAAAACACAATGTGTAATGTTCAAGCTTATTTTGTGTAAGCTTGTTCAAAATGACGGAAACAATAAATGTTGCTGAAAAATAACGTCTGTCTCTTTAAACTTAATTTAAATAAACGAATATTCGAATATTCGTTTTTTGTGAGGTCAAATATTCTAATGTGATATTTCGAATGATTCGTTCATGAACCGGATATCACAAACTGCTTTGTTTTGAACTTTTTTGAACATTAATCTCGCACTTGCTTCCTGTCACTCCTTCAGCCAGTTGTTACACATCCACATCTTGCTATTATGGAAATATTATAAATTACGTATGATGCTAAACGAAAACTAAGCCAGGCTAGTTGTATGGCTGGACAGAAAAGTGCACTCAGTACTCTAAATATAAATACATAATATATACATTTAAAGATGTTTACATTTAAATACGAAGTAAATCATTCACTGGCTTACCTGGTGACTCGATGAGGTACAAGTAAATGTCCGGGTAAGACTCTGGCCACTGGGTGGGGTTGTTAAACAAATTTCACACTGGGAGAATGAAGGGCACAAATGTGACCTTGTGAAACTTATTGTCCTAAATTTTTGTTATAGTATAGCATCATAATGCTAGAAAGCCTATGCATTTGGCAACTATAGCCTATTCTTTGAATAAACCATTATATTTCATTTCAATTAAAATAAATTTTCACACTCATCTTGGGTGAGGGGGCGGGAAATGCAAGTGACTCACGAACCCCATGGCGCCGGCCCTGCTTCAGCGTCACATTTGCATATGCTGAACTACTGGAATTCGTGATTGGTTGACAGCAAATTTCAAATATTAAATGGAACAATAAAATAACGTTATTAACCGGTAAATGGCCATTTCAAATTTTTGATTCTGTTCGGAACTATAAAATTTCATTTAGTTTCTGGTTCTGTTCCTATCAAAAGTTTGTTCGTTTTAGTTCCTTGAACCGTTTCATAATGAATACTTTACCTCTAAATAATTCATCAATGACAGTGCAACATATAATAACATAGAACTAATTTTAAATGCTGTATAAACTTGTATAAACAAATATTCATCAAAGCCTTTTTCAGAAAACATTATCACTGTAAGAGGAAGAATAGGACAATAATATATGTATGGCTTCTTCAAGGCAATCAGATTATGACTGCAAATCATCAAGCTGATTTCTGTCTTATAAATCAATCATAAATCAAATTAAAAAAAAACAGATGTACTTAAAATGATACCAAAATTAATTGGGCCAAAAATAATCATATACATGATGCAAGATTAAATGTTTACAGAGATGCGCTTATTTCTAAAATCTCATTTTACACAAACTGAAAGCAGCTTCTAATGGGACAAGCCAAACCTCTGAACCAATGTGTTCTTGACTGCTGGGTCGGAGCCGCAAATAGCAGGGAAAAACAAATCTCAGATCTACATAAAATAAATTAATAAATATGGCCATTTTCCATACTTGATGTGTATTGTAAAAATGGATTCTCAAGCAAAACAAGTTGAGAATCACTGTTTTAACCAACCAATATCAGTACATTTTTAAGCAGACCCATATATCTGGGAAACCTGTGTTGATTTCTTCAGGTTGGACAATTCTCAACTTTTGTGCCTATATAGCCACCCAACAGTGAATCAGACTGAGATTTTGGCCAAATATGACTTTCTGCGCGAGAGTGCCCTCTGGCGTCGAGTATGAATGAAACACACACTGCAGGAGAGGTTAGCGCTGCGTGATATTCATCTCGCCTTATTCTGGGTCCTAATAAAACATCAGATCATGCGCAGACTATCCTGTCTCTTTGAGTTTAAATCTATTTTTATTCACACCTTTATTATATATATTCGTGTCCTGATCGGGAGGTAACGTCCGATTCCAATCGAGTTTGAAACCACGTGATCGGGCCCAATTTTCGATCCCGTGATCGGATCTGGACATCCATAAGCACAATTACATGTTTTCTTTTCTTTCTTTTTTTGTTGCATAAAAGATTGTAAATACACTGAACAAAGTTATAAATGCACCCATTTTTCATGAGCTGAACTCAAAGATCTAAGACTTTTTCTATGTACACAAAGGGCCTATTTCTCTCAAATATTGTTCACAAATCTGACTAAATCTGTGTTAGTACACACTTCTCCTTTGCTGAGATAATCCATCCACATTTACATTATGCACATTTTAGAGTGGCCTTTTATTGTGGCCAGCCTAAGGCACACCTGTGCAATAATCATGCTCGTCTAATCAGCATCTTGATATGCCACACCTGAGGTGGATGGATTATCTCAGCAAAGGAGAAGTGCTCACTAACACAGATTTAGACAGACTTGTGAACAATATTTGAGAGAAATAGGCCTTTTGTGTACATAGAAAAAGTCTTAGATCTTTGAGTTCAGCTCATGAAAAATGTGGGCAAAAACAAAAGTGTTGCGTTTATAATTTTGTTCAGTGTAGTATAAATTGGTTTTAACTGGTGACACAGCACAGTCTCTTGGCTGGATTTGGGGAGTTTTGGGCACTTTTTAGCTGATCAGACTGCGAGACACTAGCTTGTAATACCAGGAAATGAGAGTAGGCTGTTTAACCAGGTTTTTATAGTGGGCATGAAAGTTGCTGTCCCTTGCATAGTGGGAGCAATGTAGTGTAATTTGGTTGACCAGATGTCATGATTTATCCGGGACAGTCTCAGTCTCATGATATGTGTCCCTTTCCCAATGTGTTATTGTTTGTGGTTCATGATGACAATGCAATCTGATTAATTCATGAAAAATGATTTGCTAATATTTTCATTCTAGATTTATTCTAGTATAAGTACTACAAATGACTCCTCTAGGTCTTCTGTAGCTGTTTGATAGCTTTAAGAAGGAGATGGTGGTTTTAATGACTGGAACTCATTCCCCTCTTTGAACATATCTCAATCAATACAAAAGATGTTGTAATCAGTAAATTTATCACCACTGTAAATACACATGTAAATGTCACAATCTACATAATATGTTCGTCACTATTTATTTTGTTATTTGCATTCTCAGCTTATTCTGCTGAAAATTTTGAAAAAATGAATAAAACAGGAGAGAGGTTGAAACATTATTGAAACTAAAGAAACAAATATGATATGCACCAACTACGTTGTACAACAGTTCCTCTTCTTTTGCTAAAATAATAAACATAATATGAAGCTAATGTTATTCCGTCATTTCAGTCAATGGTGGCAGGTAATGCTTCACAGAAATCCACCCCCTGTGTATCATAGACTTACAAATATCAGAACATTCTATAAACCTGTACAGCAGTGTCCAAAAGTCTGAGAACCCTATTGACAATGACATTTTTTTCTTCTTCTTTTAAAATCTATTCTAATAAAAATAAAAAAGTTGTCTTCATATATGATATAATTAGCATAACAATTTACATTAAAAAGTACAATAGAAAAACAAAGTACACACATTTCTTTTGATATGCAGCACACACACTTCCCTTGTCATGTCATCTGACAAGATACATCTTGAAAGAAAGCAAGCAAGACTTTTGTAGAATGTAATTAACATTTGGATTTAATTAATTAACATAAAATGACAAATCTGGTTAAATTTCATTAAGCGAATCTGAAATATTTATGCTTTATATGTGACCATGGGCAACAAAAACAGTTAATTTTTAAAAGGGCAAATTTTTCAAAACTGAGATTTATACATCATCTGAATAAATAAGCTTTATTTGGGAGATATACAACTATTTGAAAATCTGGAATCTGCAGGTGCAAAAAATTTTAAAATATTGAGAAAATAGTCTTTAAAGTTGTCCAAATTAAGTTCTTAGCAATGCATATTACTAATAAGAAATTGAAGTTTTTTATATATTTACGAAATTTACAAAATATCTTCATGGCACATGATCTTTACTTCATATCCTAATGATTTTTGGCATAAAATAAAAATAAAAAATGTTTGGCTATTGCTACAAATATACCCCAGCGACTGAAGAATCCTGAGGTACATATGTCATAACCTCATTTTTTAAATCATAAATCTTTGTTTATATAAGTTAAAAACATTTCGACCTCAATTGTACAACTCACAAGGGTGGAAAAATTGTGAAATAACACTTGTTTTTTGACTGCTTTTACCAGAAATACACAGCACATTACAGAAAAACAAGCAATCTTAAGATGGGACAGAAGAGAAACCCAAGAAGAATGATGGCACTACACTTGCTCTGCAAACATTTTGGCTGAAATCTGTCAGTCTCAGTTCACGCTGGGTGACTGCAATCCGCTCACATGTAACATTATCCTTCAGGGTCTTTCACCTGACTCTCCTCCATAAAGCTTAAAACAAGAGATGTTAAAAGATTTCTGTTGAATCCTGTTTGAGCTCATATATTCCATCAAGTTATTGAGTGTTTCAAACACGGCTTGGACAGACTTGTAATACACACAGCTGTCCCCAGCTTTGCCTGATGAGATATCCAATTGTTTGTCAGAGGAGCGAATCAGTTGCCCTTTGTTTGATTCAGCGCAAAAAAAAAACCTCTCACTTCCAGTCCACAAACTGAGCTCAAATAACACAAAGAAATAACTGCATTTTGAAACAATAAACAGATTATAAAAGCATATGAAACACAAAGAGGAGACAAGAAATAACAGTCACAGAAGCATTTCAAATGCTAGCTGCCCCGGAAAATCATACACATGCAAGTATATCCACACACGCATGCGCGCACACACACACACACACACATTCACACAGATTTAGAAATTTTAGTCCAGACCAAAATCCTAAAACATGTTCTTCTGCAAAAAAAAAAAAAACAACAACAAAGAGAAAGAGTAAACCATGTCCATGTACTTTTATAACTGATGTTACTTTTATTGGTTGTTCCTGTTGTAACTAATGCAAAAAAGGGATGAAAAGTATATCAGTGTATATTTTACAAAAAATCAAACAATCTCTTACACAACAAAATAAGATTTGTGTAGTAATACAGTGGTGCATGATAGCTATGAGAGATGCTCTTTGTTCAGTCTTTAAAATATGCACACGTTACACAAATCCAGTCTGTACATGCAGGCTGCTCCCTTCACTGGGAGAGAGATAAAAGGGGATTTTGCTTCCTATGTACAATTGCTTATATACCGCAGATGTCTCTATTTGATTTGTCTCAGGGTTGTCAAACGGAGGAATCTCACAAAACCTCGAGATGACAAACCCACTATAATAATGGGTGGTAAAGTCAAAAATAAATAAATAAATAAACGCAATAGCTGCAAAGTTTGGATTGTGTAACTGACTATATATATTAGACTGGTGTCCCACTAGTCAATTTTCAGTTGTATGAACATATCAGACCCAAATGAACAGATACACCATCTCACGCATTCATAGGGCCAAATTATTCCATTAACTGCATCCTAACACAATGTCATAACAATGCAAACTCAGATCTCATTTGTGTGACTTCTCTTTCAAGTTAATCTGAGATTCGTATTCTAACCAGTCTCAGCCATGACAGTCCCGTTTCCTCATGACTCTGCATCAAATATCTGGGACACATCTTGAAGCAGTGATGATAGAGAAAATTACTTGTCACTGGAACACTGTAAATGGTCAGATTTGGTAGCTATGATTGCTCTGATGAAATGCTAGTTTTTTGGAGTCGACCAGTGGGACGCCAGTTTAATGACCCCATTGTAACAAGCCTCATGTCACTTCTATCTGTAGCTATGACCCCAATAGCATTTGCCTGATCATTTTGAGACTGTTTGGGTCTAACCATGGTAAAATGAATTGAGAATGCATAAAGATGCTAAACAGTCAGCAGACTATTAGGTTTGGTTGGTTTTGGAGCTGGAGCTGGTGGAAGTTTTATTACAATAAATTGAAAAACTGTTGAGATATTGAGGAAAATACCCAATTATGGCTCTGGTTCTCTTGAGGAGCGAAATAAAGGGATTGTAAAGTTGTGCTTTGGTTGGAGTAGCACTTGCTGAGAGTTGTGGGATGACAGATAGCTTTGTAAGAGAATACACTTGGGTTTTATGTTTATGTTGGGGCCATATTATGGGGCCAGCAATTCATTTGAATCACAACTCTGACTTGCCTGGCTTAATGCTTGTGGTTAATATTTATTTTAAGTGCTTAAGTAGGATTTTGAGTCTCAGTATCGATGAGACTGATGAGAGTGCTGAGATGAGGATGAGTATCCCATAGTGCTTTGCGACTGGGTAGAGCCTTGGACATTGCTCTGGTAGCTGAGCCGCGAGCTGGAGTGCTGCAATCAAGAAAGAAAATCAATTCTTAAAATTATCAAGTATCTGGCATTGACCGAGATTTTTGTAATACTGAGATGAGCCCTAACTGAACACAACTAACTTGTACATTGTTACATAATAAATATTATTTAATTTACACACCGGATGTGTTTCAAGTGACTCAGGAGTTTGTCTCTGACTACTCTGATGAGAGATGTGTTAAATATCATTCATTTTTATGTTTGTAATTTCGTCAAATAGTTTTTTTCTTGATTACACATCTTGATTTGGTGGTTCTTTTATTTAGCAATTTTAATGTTTTTATTTATTTTTAAATCCGAAACTGCATTGTGTGGGATAAAATAATCATAACAGGCAGTGGTGTACATTTTTATAATATAATAATAATAATAATATTGTGAAGCATCCTTACAATGTGGTAAAAGTAAATATATGCATAAAAATACAATAACATGGGCCTACATGTGTTTCTGATTATTTTATATGCCTTTTTTGTTGGGTGGTCAAAATAGTAATAACATCACCATTTACAAATATGACACATGTGAATAAAACAAGATATCTTATCAAAACAGTTTTAAATCAACAAACTGACAGAGTTTCAAGTGTTGGTGACTCCATTAAATAGAGTTTGGATTGCATTATGTTATAATAAAGAATTCTCTCTCAATGTCAGGTATAACATCAGTCTTACAAACAAGTAAAGGAAACATTTGATGGAGGAATATCTATGATATCTAGATACTAAATACACTTACACAATCCTGCTTACATTATAAATGATTACTCAATGCTTTTAATAAAAATGTAAAGTTCAGATTTTTGTGTTATAAGTACTCAGATTGAGACTTGACAAGTTTCAGTTGTTAACGCCCATTACACTGGTGCTATCGCTGGCTGAACGCTAGGCTGTGCTAGGACACACGTGCAGTGCTTTCAGGAGGGTGTCTGAAGAAGAAAGACTGAGGAACTGCATTATTTAGGGCTATTCTCTGTGTTAGGATATTAGCATATGAACTGCTGCTGTCAAGTGAGAGGGTTGACATGGTTTTAATGTCCAGGATGTTAGGATACAGAACCATTTCAGTTGCACTGAGTTACCACTGTGGTGCAATGTGGAGCTTTATCTTAGGTTGAAGATGAAACTCTGACCATAAAGCTTGTGATATGAGGCTCACACTGTTCAGCTGTCTGCTGGGTGTCTTCTAATCATTCAGCTGAAAAATACCCACACCGCACTGTTTGCCACGTTACATGTTTGGCACTGCAAAGCAGTTTTCTCTCAATAAACTGCTAATTTACTGCTTATTAATAGTAAGGTAGTTGTTAAGGTTAGCAATGGGGTGGATTAAGGAACCTATAATGTGCTCATGCAGAATAAGGCAACAAATATGACAATATGCCAGTAATATGCATGCTAATAAGCAACTAGTTAATAGAGAGAATTGGTCCCTGAACTAATAACTGGCTAATAAGTATCATATATCATTTTATAAAGTTTTTGGCTTTAATTGCACATCAGAAAGGCATTTCATTATCTGAACTATCAGTATGTTGTTACAGTCCATTAAACACACTGTAATTTTTCACAGTCTTGTTTTTATTCCTGCCATCAAAGAAATATGGCTCTATTCTGACTAAGGTCTATTAACATTTTTTTATGTTAAATCTCTAAGTGTAAGTTTTTTAAGTGTTTGCTTAAGTGTTAATTTTGACAGCTATTTTCATTTTAGTCTTAGTCTCATGTTAAATGTCCTTGTTAGGTTTTATCATATTTAGTCAACCTTATCCTATTTAGTTTTAGTCCCATTTTAGCAATAAGATTATTATTAATTAACCATACAGCAGTATTAATTTTGGCAGCCATTATTAATCAAATGTAAATTTTAGACAAACTTGTCCAGTTTTTGTTTATTCAATTAAATGTATGAGCATTTTAGTCAGGTTTTGGTCTATGATTTTTTTTTTTCCCCATAAAATTATAATCATAATGATTGTTGTCATTTGAGAAACTGACTTTTGCTTTTCAGATATTGCACTTTCTCCAGTAAGCAGAAATCAGTAGAATGTGGACTCAGTGTATTTTACCTCTTCTAGTGTACTGATTCATTATGGGCTTTTTATTATAGAGATGAATACCAAAAACTTATGCAATCTCTCTGTCTATATTATGAAAACATATGAAACAAACAAAAAATATTATAACAGTGAAATTCCTAGTGATTTCACTAATTCCAAAACTGCAAGTGTCAATTTCTCTATTAAAACTACAGCGATTGAGTAAGTGCATTTATACAGCGATCACATTCGCAAATAATATAGAGAGGTCTTATGACAGAACACAGACCGGCTGAATGACTCTTTTATATAGATGCTAAACTCCAGCAGGTTTGTCGCTGGTTTGTCGCTCATCGCAATGAGGACTGAGCGCATTGGTTGCCAGATTGCCTGAAATAAACAAAACACACCGGGCACATAATGTATCACTGTACCAGAGAAGCTCTGATTCAAAGATTAATACTCGTGATTTCTAGCAACCGCTCTTATGAAAGCTCTCGTAGAAGAGGAGTTTAGAGCTGTCCGCAATAACATTTTCTCCTATTTAAATGAGAATAAAAATAGTTTTTTTAGGTAAAGTTTTTAGCTTTTTGAATATATTTAAGTCTCGTCTAATTTTTTCTTATCATGGAAGAAAATCTCGTCAACTAACATTTTTCGTCATAGTCTTCATTAACAAAATGAACACTTAATGACCTAATGATCTGAATGAAGCACTATCTTTTGTGAAAATATATTTATTTTTAAAAAATGCTGTTCTTTCTTCTATTCATCAAAGAATCCTATAAAAAAGTTTCTTGGTTTCCACAAAAATACTGTGCAGCAAGCTGATTTGAACCGTTTTCTGGAGGATAATGAGATGCTATGCTTTAGTGGTTCAATGGGTCACAAATGTCATGGTTCGGATCACATTATGTCTTTTGACCCATGGATCAGATCATTTTTTGACTCCGCAAGAAATGACTTAACTTGCTTTCCATTTGTTAATTAAAGTGAAGTACTTCTTTGATACCACAGCAAATACTGCTAGATTAACTAAGAAAGTTTAAACATGATTAAAGAGAACAGCCAGTAAAAATAAGAACAAATACACAAATTTCAAGCATAGAAAAATACAAAAGAATATGTTATGAATAAAATAAGGTTGGCATTAAAAAATAGAAATGTAATAATTGGGGTGAAATAACACTGCAGACTGTTCACTGTATCAATTAAGTTTTGTTGTTTGATGATCATTAATGACAGCAGCAGTATTTATAGACCTCTGTCCCTTTAAGATCTGAAGCACAGATCCCATATAATGAAACATATCACATCCCATTTCTGAGGTGTTTTCATTCACTTGACACAAAACTGACTGTGTTTATCTCAATTATTGTAGAGATTAGTATTTTCTCATAATTGTATGTGTATTCGTCCGATCAGAGGATTCGGATGAATGTTCATGCACCATTAAAAACGCAAGTGCACACTTCGTGTGTGCTGCTGTGAACAACGTGCGAGTAATGAATCAATTTCCTTTTCGGCCTTTTCTCTCTGGAATTGTTTCAAATGCGCTTGCTTGTGTAAATACAAACAAATTCTACTATATTATGGTTAAATTTTGCAATAAATGCAGAACTTTTGGGCTTGGTCCGTACAGATAACGGATCAACTATGATCTATTTAACCACTAATATGCTCGTTTACCATACACATTTTTTTTTTTTAATCTGAAATGCAGATGAATGGAGAATTTAGATCTCTGCCCCCCAGCACCCCCTTGATGCACTTCTTTCACCTGGTAGTCTGTTTGAAGAACACTGGTTCCTGAGGTGCGAGGTTTTTTGTTTGGTGGCCCCTGTTCCTGTCCATGCTGTATGGAGGGGCCCGTGTTGGCCCCTGCAGTGCCTGATGTGCCGTTTGTCTGCGCTGAGCTTTGTTGGGTTGGAGCCTGCTGTGTCTGCGTTTGTGTCTGCGTCTGTGCAGCCGTCTGCTGGTGCTGCTGCGTCTGGTTCTACAGATGACCACATACAAACAACACAACATATCTCATCGCTTTGAATGCTACCTTTGATTATTTGGCATTGAAAGCAAGACTGCCATTTTAACGTTCATTCTTCTTCTTTTCTTCTTCTTTTGTTTTTTATGGCGGTTGGCAAACCAATTTAACGGTGCATTACCGCCACAGACTGGGCTGGAGTGTGAATCAGGAGATATTGGATCTTAAAAATAAAAATAATAATAATAATAATTTAAATCCTTCTGGCTTAGTCTGTGTCTCTAAGAAACTTTATAACAAATTGATGTTACTGGATGCTTTCCCTAACAAAAACGTTCATTATTAATTTCAGAATATTATTATTTTGCAATAACAAACACTAAAATTTTGTAAGACCACATTGAACAAGAACATTACAGTGACAGAGTGTACATAGATAACAGTTTTCTTTCAGTGTGCAATATACTAGTGAATATAGTTTCTTTTTTATTTATTTTTTTACAAATATAATTTGTATCATGGATTGATACAACTCCACTTTATATTCAAATGCATCCTCTTTGTTGAAGAACTACTCTTCCATTTAGCCCTTTCCCTTTAGTTGCTGTCAAGTTTCACTATTCACACTTGTCTTATGCCAGCATATATGAAGAGAGAAGGGATTGGTATTTGATTGATATATTAAATAACATCAGGATTAACTAAGTATATATAGAGAGATGACAAAAAAGGAATGGCTATAAAGACATGAAAACAAGAATGTATAAAAGAGAGGTCATTAAAAAGAAAACATTCATGCTTGTGTCAACTAATAAGAGAGACGGCCAACTTTATTTAGATTAAAACATGGAGACTAAATTAAATTGGTAAAAATAAAAGATGTCATTCTTATAAATGTATAATTGCAACATACATGACTGTGTAAAAAAAAAATCTTAAATTCTTTAAATGTTTACGCTCTACATTAGGTAAAAAAAATTATTACAATTTAAGTTTTTGCTTGTATCGAACACCTTAAGTTTTATTCTGTGTCTAAAATGTTGACAAATTTTGGCATTTTTCAAATTATTGGCATTCTCTAAATTACTCTGTTTGTACAATTCGGATGTCACCTAAGATGATTGTTGACATTCTGGGCAGCAACAGTTTGAGATCGTCAAAGCCTTTGCATGAATGCAATGCATATGCAATGACAGTGTCTTGTGTTTTGTGTATGAATGAGAAAATGTTCCAAATTACCAAATTCATCAAGGGAAACCCACTGAAAATGGCACAAGAGAGTAAAAGGTGCAATCTTAAGTAGACTAGTGTTATTAGATGCAGCTTTTTTGTGTGATGTCAAGTGTGCATATTTTTTGTAAATGCAAACCTTTTGTAACTTTGTGTGGTAGGAACCCAATCCATGTCTGTAGGTCTCTGTGATAATGAATGCATGGTTTGGATATGTTTGCAAGATGAATTGCCTTTAAAACACTCGCAGCCATACTGAAACTGTGCTACAAAGAAAAGCAGCAGCTACATGGACATTATATAGTGTGGCCAAAGCCCCTAAATGTACAAGTAAATATTGGCTCACTCCAGCACTGCATACGTGAGATGGTTATTTTATGCTGTATGTGTGTTTGTTTGTTTGCCTTTTGCTTAGATACATTTCATCCTTCAGGGACCGAGTGCACAGCTTAACAACAGTGCTATCTGAGTTCTTGCTCTGCTGCTCTCTCTTTTCTGCACCTACTCTCAGCTTTCCACTTAGTTCCACTGGAATGAGTAACATTACAAATTAGCATTAGAGACTATAAGAAAGCAGCCATTTTTACAGATGCTTTTATCAAAAGTAGTCTGCAGTACACATTTTACAGGGACAATCTACCAAAGTGCAATGTCCTATGAAGTTTTTAGACCTACAACTTTGCTAATGTTGGCTTCAAAACTGCTCATACTTAGAATAACCACTGTATTAACTAACCACCTATGGCTGTTCAGACAGGCCACAAAATGAAATCAAACAAGTTCAGTCGTTGGTAGTCTGAAAAGCAAGTATAGCCCACACATTATCTAAACCATAATTAAATTTTAAAAAAATGAAGGCCAGAGAAAACATTTACAAAGAAAATAGCATAAGTCCTATAACAGATCCTTGAGGGACCCCAAAAGTAATAGATAGTAAGGACCATAATCTTTTTTAAAAGAGAGAGAAAAAATCCTACCCTTGTCCCTTGAACTCTAGTCCAGTGGAATACGGAGTCACATCTCAAAAACAAAAAGTAAGCTAATAATTAAGTCTAATCCCATTCATTTTTCCAACATTTATTCCAGGAACATGAGGAATATGAGGATGGACTTAAATGCAGCCCTCCATCTGAAATGAATAATCTATTTATGGTTGAAAACAAAATTCTAGGTGCATTAAAAGTGCAAAAAAATATCTAAACCTACACAGCTCTCCATCAAATTCTTCTCCTTAAAACATTAAAGAGACTTGTAACTCTTTCTTATTTAATTTCTATTCAGCGTTCTAGGATGCAAGTTTGATTCTTGAAGCCATGGTTCTGAATGAATTTTATATTTCCTGACTTTATATGGAGTCAACGATGTCTGTACAAACACAGTTAAACTGTGACTAACTCCTCTGGAGCAACAGAAGGTGGGCAGACCTAATAAAACTAAAAAATGAGGTGGCTATATAAACTTCTGTGAAATCCAGTGCTGTGGATGAAATAATAACATGGGAACAGATCAAAACAGGCTGAAGAGTGGAGGGTTTACATGGATAGAAAACATTAAACATAACAGGTATATGATCAGATAAACGATTATTAATAATGTCAGTATTATTAGCTCAGAAGTCCTAGAGATACAGATCCAAAGAGTTAGCTTGCTCATAAGTAGGATCAGTAACTGAAGAATTAGAGTCCAGAAGATCTAAATAACATTTACATTCATGTGACATTCACTATTGTATTGAATGGTGAATGAGTGAATGGTTCTTGCACAGCACATGCAAATACAATCAAGTTTTATCACAATACGATGTTATATGAAAGATCGTATTAGAGATATAAACATTACTATACTAGTCTACTTCTTATGTTTTTTGTCGTTGCAACCAATGTAGATAGGATATCGACAACATATCCAAACATCAAAACAAGATCTAAAAAGCAAATCAGAACCGGATGTGGTGAGAAAATTTAAGATTTTAAATCAGCCATTGTTACCTTCTCTGTTTTCTCCTCTGGTTCATCCTCAGATAGAAACTCTCGTTTGGGGTAGGGAATCTGACATCCAGCAAATACACTAAAAACACACAAATGCACACAAAGAAAACATTTAAAGCAGTTTTTATAGGAAGTACAACTGTTTATTATACAAATCTGGTAAATTAATTGCAGGTAAACAATTATGGCTCTTGTTTAAGCTGCTATAGAAGCTGTTTGAAAGAGGAAAAACAGGAAATATTTGTGGTATGCTATACTACATAGTGAAAAGAAAGCAGACACCCGCTTCTAATTTAAGGGTTTAAAGTTCCAGTGAAAGCAAATCTTATTGCAATGGCACAGAACGACACTCTAGAGAATTAGGTCCTTTTCTCTTTAACCATGAATTGAGTTCCATAAATAAATAAAAATATATATATATATTATCTATTGATTCCAAACACAAAAATCTACCCTTTCACTGGATAATAAGAATTTAAATTGGGGGAAATATCATTATGAAATAAATGTTTTTCTCTAATACACATTGGCCACAATTAAGGACATCCCTAGAAATCCTTATGAGTAAAAAAAACTCTGAAGTATATTCCCATTCATATTCACAATTTTGAGTACTCCAGGGTGATTATGAACATGAAATTATCCAGCCATTGCTTCCTGTTTCACAGAAATAGAAATAGGGGGGAAAACAAAGCCCAAATGTCTTTAATCATCCAACACAATGAGAAAAACCAAAGAAAATATTTCTGATGTGCAGCAAAAGATATTTGAGCGTCACAAATTAGTGAAGTGGCTATAAGAAAAGAGCTAGAGCAGTGAAAATTCCCATTTCCACCATCAGGGCAATAGTTAAGAATTTCCAATCAACAGAAGAGCCTGGAAGAGGACGTGTCTATATCATCCTAATGCATTGTGAGGAGGAGAGTTTGAGTGGCTAAAGACTCTCCAAGGACAAAAGCTGGAGAACTGCAGAAAATAGTTGAGTCTCGGGGTCAGAAAACCTAAAAAAATATATATTGTCAAACAGCACCTACATGTGACGATCGCGTTCCAGTAAGACACAGGGAGAGAGATAGATCCAATTGCAGGTATGATTTATTATTGGGGTAACCCAAAATGTAATGAAAACAAGCCAGGGTCAAAACCAGAAAGCAGTCCAAAAACAAACAAACAAAGGAAGGAACAGAAAAGGAAATGGAACGGGAACTCGGAAAACGAGGGGTCTCGGAGGACGAGAAGACTAACGAAGAATCTCGGAGGACGAGAAGACTGGGATACGAAAGGAAAGGACTCCATACAGACAACATGAAAAGACTGGTAAATATAGGGAGGCTAATGACAATTAAGTGAAGGCACCTGGTGCAATTAGCAGGAGTGCAATTACTGTGATGAAAGGACAAGACTATTGGAATTCTAGTGCCTACGGTGAAGTGCCTAAGGGGAAGTGAGCCCACTAGTGGACACCCAGGGAAACAGAGACTAGACAGCGTGACATTACCCCCTCCTCCACGGAGCAGCTGCCAGATGCTCCACCCGAACCCAAGGGAAGACCAAAGAGACCAGGAGGGAGGTGGAGCGGCGGAGGACCAGGGGGAGGGATGGAGGGCCAGGTAAAATGGAGAAAAACAGAGGCAAGAGGACCAGGTAAAATGGGGAAACAGAGACAAGAGAAGTGCAACACAAAACAAGTAGTCCAGGAGGGAGGTGGACCGGCAGAGGATCAAGGGGAGGGACGGAGAGCCAGGTCCTTAGAGGGAACTTGACTTGACTCTGTCCTTGAAGATCACCAGTGACTTGACTCTGTCCTTGAAGATCGCCAGCGACTTTACTCTGTCCTTGAAGATCGCCAGTGACTTGACTCTGTCCTTGAAGATCACCAGTGACTTGACTCTGTCCTTGAAGATCACCAGTGACTTGACTCTGTCCTTGAAGATCACCGGTGACTTGACTCTGTTCTTGAAGATCACCGGTGACTTGACTTGACTCTGGAAGGTCAACGGTGACTAGCCCTGACTCTGGAGGGTCAACGATGACTAGCCCTGACTCTGGAAGGTCAACGGTGACTAGCCCTGACTCTGGAGGGTCAACGGTGACTAGCCCTGACTCTGGAGGGTCAACGATGACTAGCTCTGACTCTGGAAGGTCAACGGTGACTAGCCCTGACTCTGGAAGGTCAACGGTGACTAGCCCTGACTCTGGAAGGTCAATGGTGACTAGCCCTGACTCTGGAAGGTCAACGGTGACTAGCCCTGACTCTGGAAGGTCAATGGTGACTAGCCCTGACTCTGGAAGGTCAACGGTGACTAGCCCTGACTCTGGAAGGTCAATGGTGACTTGACTCTGGAAGGTCAACGGTGACTAACCCTTACTCTGGATGGTCCACGAGCACCTGACTCGACTTGAGCAGTGGCATTGGACCGGAAGTCATCTTGGGCAGTGGCGATGGGTCGGCGGCCATCTTGGGCAGTGGCGATGAGCTGGCGGCCATCTTGGGCAGTGGCGTTGGGCCGGCAGCCATCTTGGGCAGTGGCGATGAGCTGACGGCCATCTTGGGCAGTAGTGCTGGGCTGGCGGCCATCTTGTGCTGTTGTGCTGGGATGGCGGCCATCTTGCGTCGTGACGCTGGGCTGGCGGCCATCTTGTGCTGTCCAAAACGTGGGCTCATCCAAAAAACAAACTCCAGCATATTCACATGACTGGAACTTCAAATGGGTCTGGCTTCTATGGTCAGATGAAACAAAAAAATGAGCTTTTAGCAGCAAACACTCAAGATGGGTTTGGTGAAAACAGGGATAAAAGTACCCCATGTGTACAATGAAATATACTGCTGTATTTTTGATGTTGTGAGCCTATATTTAGATACATGGCATCATGGATTCTATCAAATACCAACAGAATAAAAAATCAAAAAGTGACTGACTCTGTTAGAAATCTTATAATGTACCATGTTTGGATCATCCAACCATACAATAATCCAAACACAAACCTCAAAAACAACACATAAATGGGTCACTGAGCACAAACCAAGCTTCTGCTATAGCCATTCCACTCCTCTGACCTGAACCCTATAGGAAATGAGAGGAGTGAACTGAAGAGGAGAAGCACCAACATGGACCTGTGATCCTAAAGGGTCTGAAGTAATTCTGGATGAAGAAATGGTCTCTGATCTCTTATGTGGTGTTCTCTAACCTCATCAGGCATTATAGGAGAAAATTTAGACCTGTTAAACTGGCAAATGGAGGTTTAAAAAAAGGAATTAAATAAAAGGGTGTCCTTAATTGTGGCCAATGTGTACTAGAGAAAAACATATATGTTAATGATATTTTCCCCATTTTAAATTCTTATTATCCAATGAAAGGTTAGATTTTTGTGATTTTTAAAAAATAAAAGATCAAAAGGATTAACAATGCAGATTAATTTTCACAGCCTTCTTTGATCATATTTACCAAGGGTGTCCATATTTTTGGGCATGACTGTATGTGTGTGGTGTTTGGGTGTCCACTCACTTCTGGTCACTGAGTTCTCTACTCTGAGATTACTATGTGTCTAAATGTGTGTGCATGTGGAATGAGTCTTACTCAGACGTAGGTAATGGATCCTCCAGGAAATATGGGTCCTGCAGTGACTGCTCAGAAGTGATTCTTTTGGTGGGATCCATAGTCAGCAACTTCTGGAGCTAGATTAGATTAGATTAATTACTCTGGAAAGGATGAACTAGATTAGATCATTAGTTGACTAGTTGGTATTGAAGCTATGATCGGGCATGTTTTTGGTCAAACTGGATGTATTGGACAAGTGTGGCAATTTAATAGACTAACTAAAAAATACTGAACAAATAGATAGATAAATATTATAGAAAGGATAGATAGAACATTAACTAATTATTTCTGAAGTTTATATTTAAGAAACACTCTAATACAGAGCAGGATAACAAAATTATTTATATGGTCAAGTCCACATATTATTTGGACACAGGCACAATTTGTATTATTTTAGCTACTGACCAAAACATATTCAAGTTAGAGTGGTGTAATATGCATAGAATATGGGCATAAAGTGCACAATTTGTGCTTTAATTTGGAGGTATTCTCATCACAATCGAAGGAAAGGTTAAGGAATTACAGCTCTTTAATATGTGCCTCCCCATTTTTCAAGGGATCTTAAGTAATTGCACAGCTGACTTAAAAGCCACTTCATGGACAGATGTGGGCTATTCCTTCATTATTTCTACATCAATTAAGCAGGTTAAAGGTCTGGAGTTGACTCTAAGTGTGCCATTGGCATTTGGAAGCTGTTGCTGTGAACCACATCATGCAGTCAAAGTATCTCTTCATACAAGTGAAAAAGACAAATGTTAGTCTTCAAAAACTAAACAAATCCATTAGAGATATGGCCAAATCAACAGTTTGGTACATTATGAGAGAAAAAAAAACACAATGGTGAGCTCAGCAACATAAAAAGGCCAGGACATCCTTAGAGGACAACAGTGCTGGATGATGGACAATGACCCAAAACATACAGCAAAAGCAACCCAGAAGTTTGTGAAGGTAAAAAGGTGGCACGTTCTGCAATGAACTAACAAAACTAAAGGCAGAAAGACCCCAAAACAAACAACAACTGAAGCAGCTGCAGTAAAAGCCTGGCAAAGCATCACAAAGTAGGAAACCCAGTCTCTGCTGATGTCCATGAGGTCCAGACTGAGGGCAGTCAGTGCTTGCAAAGGATTCTCAACAAAATATAAAAAATTGACATTTGAAAAATCAATACTTCCGGACCTGACTGTATACATATATATCTTCATGTAATCCAAGAATGGCTCTGTGATGGTGGCATCAGATCTCTGTGTGGACTATGCCAATAGCTGTTCTTCGTTCACAAATTTTACTGGATTATTGCAATATTTGCAAAAGGAATGTCTAAAATGTAAATGCCCTACTGCAACAATAAACCAAATGATTTACATAAGTAACCACCTTAAAACTAAGATTTTTTTATTATCTTCACAGTACTGTGTCTTTTATATAAGTTTTAGTTGATTCCATATTGTTTGAAACAAGTGTACAATAGACTCACCAGTAGAAACACTTTGCTGTCTGGTTTGACTTTATGTTTCTCCATGTATTTGATAAGACTGCTGTTGGCATATCTGCAAAACACATTCAAAGAATGATTATATATATATACTCTCAGTGATACAACTCTAGTCTGTACACAAAATAACACATATACTAAGTTTAAAAAATACAGAACTGAATGGATGCACTGTCTTGCTGTTTTTGTGTATACAGCTAGAAAGATTTACATCAGTTAAACACCCACATATATGAATACAAATCATGACATCATATTAACACTTATTTTGTTTTTGCTGTTGAGAATAAATTTGCTGTTACTCTGGAACAGAGCACCGCACTCACGTGGTTCTTCTGAAATCTTTCTGTAGAGTTGGATATTCTGGCATTTTCCGGATATCTTCCCAGTCTTTATCTAGGAATTACACATAAACATAATATAATCGTGCACACTGACATTTAACAAGGCTACGAGTCTAAATAAGGACGAATGATAACACATGGACTCACTTGTAATGTGTCTCTAACTACTATTTACTTTTGAAATGTATGCACTTTATACAATTATTTGCTACTATTGTGTGTTTGATGCACTGTACTTACAGTTAAAAAATCTGCCCTTACTGCTAGCTCTTGATTACTGAACAGTCCTGCGTGTACATGCTCTTATTATAGTAATTACAATAAAGGGGTTAATAACTAAATATTAAACCTCATCCTACTCCCATACCTTATGCCAGTGGTTCCCAACCTTTTTCAACTCGTGGCCCGCACAACCAAACACATATGTTTGCGCGGCCCACTGCAAAAAAAAATTAACTGACCCCGCTATTGTAGGGTTAATAACTTAGTACTCAGAAACTACAACCCGAATTCCGGAAAAGTTGGGACGTTTTTTTAAATTTTAATAAAATGAAAACTAAAGGAATTTCAAATCACATGAGCCAATATTTTATTCACAATAGAACATAGATAACGTAGCAAATGTTTAAACTGAGAAATTTTACACTTTTATCCACTTAATTAGCTCATTTAAAATTTAATGCCTGCTACAGGTCTCAAAAAAGTTGGCACGGGGGCAACAAATGGCTAAAAAAGCAAGCAGTTTTGAAAAGATTCAGCTGGGAGAACATCTAGTGATTAATTAAGTTAATTGATATCAGGTCTGTAACATAATTAGCTATAAAAGCTTTGTCTTAGAGAAGCAGAGTCTCTCAGAAGTAAAGATGGGCAGAGGCTCTCCAATCTGTGAAAGACTGCGTAAAAAAATTGTGGAAAACTTTAAAAACAATGTTCCTCAACGTCAAATTGCAAAGGCTTTGCAAATCTCATCATCTACAGTGCATAACATCATCAAAAGATTCAGAGAAACTGGAGAAATCTCTGTGCGTAAGGGACAAGGCCGGAGACCTTTATTGGATGCCCGTGGTCTTCGGGCTCTCAGACGACACTGCATCACTCATCGGCATGATTGTGTCAATGACATTACTAAATGGGCCCAGGAATACTTTCAGAAACCACTGTCGGTAAACACAATCCGCCGTGCCATCAGCAGATGCCAACTAAAGCTCTATCATGCAAAAAGGAAGCCATATGTGAACATGGTCCAGAAGCGCCGTCGTGTCCTGTGGGCCAAGGCTCATTTTAAAATGGACTATTTCAAAGTGGAATAGTGTTTTATGGTCAGACGAGTCCAAATTTGACATTCTTGTTGGAAATCACGGACGCCGTGTCCTCCGGGCTAAAGAGGAGGGAGACCTTCCAGCATGTTATCAGCGTTCAGTTCAAAAGCCAGCATCTCTGATGGTATGGGGGTGCATAAGTGCATACGGTATGGGCAGCTTGCATGTTTTGGAAGGCTCTGTGAATGCTGAAAGGTATATAAAGGTTTTAGAGCAACATATGCTTCCCTCCAAACAACGTCTATTTCAGGGAAGGCCTTGTTTATTTCAGCAGGACAATGCAAAACCACATACTGCAGCTATAACAACAGCATGGCTTCGTCGTAGAAGAGTCCGGGTGCTAACCTGGCCTGCCTGCAGTCCAGATCTTTCACCTATAGAGAACATTTGGCGCATCATTAAACGAAAAATACGTCAAAGACGACCACGAACTCTTCAGCAGCTGGAAATCTATATAAGGCAAGAATGGGACCAAATTCCAACAGCAAAACTCCAGCAACTCATAGCCTCAATGCCCAGACGTCTTCAAACTGTTTTGAAAAGAAAAGGAGATGCTACACCATGGTAAACATGCCCCGTCCCAACTATTTTGAGACCTGTAGCAGAAATCAAAATTGAAATGAGCTCATTTTGTGCATAAAATTGTAAACTTTCTCAGTTTAAACATTTGCTATGTTATCTATGTTCTATTGTGAATAAAATATTGGCTCATGTGATTTGAAAGTCTTTTAGTTTTCATTTTATTAAAATTTAAAAAACGTCCCAACTTTTCCGGGATTCGGGTTGTAGATTGTTAACTGTCTTTCTTGAATGAACTGGCAATAAACAGAAAATAACTCGGGCTGGCCCCGCTTGGCACAACTGCTGTTGTTCTGTAGCATATGCAGCAAAAATATTTAAGATAAATTGACGGTTTCTTCTTAAACCAATCAGCGAGCTTGAATAGTGGAAGCATATTTTACTGTTTAATATTTATTTTTTGTTAATTATATATATGAAATGATGTTATGTTACGACTTAGACATTTTTACATATATGAACAATATTATTATTTCTTTTAATAGTAATTGGCGGCCCACCTGCAATACCATCGCCCACAGGTTGAAAACCACTGCCTTATATTACCTAGTGCTTTCAAAAGTGAGTACACTGTAAGTACCCCTAAGAGCATGTACTGTACAATAACATCTGTTATTATTACACAAAACTCTACCTGTATCATAACCTCAGTAGCAGAAAATGTAAATTCAATGAGAGTTTTTCAGAAGCACATGGCATCAAATTAGGTGCAAACACGCTTCCAGTGTTAAAAAACTATATTCACGCGATAGAAATCAGTGATCAAAAGTCATGGTAGTTATTTTTGCGGCTTATCTTATTGCATATGCATTTGAAGAAGTTTCTCTTTCAAATGCAAAGTGTAAGGGAAGATAGTATTTAAATAAATCATGTAAGGTGATTTACTGAGGTTTTGTAGCCAGTTTACTGGTATTTGCGCCATTATTTCACACCCAAAAAAGCATACTACACCTGTGTTTGTAGTAGATTACACATTTCTGGTTATCATCGGCTCTGCTCTTTCGCTAATTTGCACTGGTAGATTGCATTATTTAAATTTACCCTCTTTAGAAAAATCTGGTCCTACATATCCATGTAAAATGTGCTCTGTTTTCTGTGGCATTATGTTTTTGTTTTGGCTCTGTTTGACCTAGTTTTCCCTAATCTGCTTAATTAATCATTCAGTTTACCTGTTGTATGATTATCACATTAGTTTCCATGTGTTTGGCTCCTGCTTATGAAACCTCAGTTTTCCTTTAGTATTTGTCCATTTTCAGCTATACTTTGTGGTTAGCGAGTATTCTGCAGTTTTCTTGTGGCTTTATATATTTAAGACTGTTATAGCAAATTCTCCTTCATCGTGCGCTTCACTCACAACACCTCCAGCATGACAATCCAGAAGTCCAACTGAATATGTTGCTCTGTTTTCTGAGTTATGTCTATGAAATATCAGCATTTTTGGATGGGCAATCTATATTGTCTAATATTTTCTATTGTGTTCTGTACAATCATTTTCTGGTCTATTATTGTGGTATAATCTATTTCATATAAACCCACAAAACAGCACCATCAATGATGAGTCAATGATCACTGTGCAAACAGCTTCACATTATGTAACACTTAAGTTAAAACAAATGACTCAAAACAGTAACACTAATATATGCAAGTAATATATCAAAGGGGGAAGGACAAAATAATTCAGGCTTTATAGAAAGTAAAAAAAAAAAAAACATACAATATTTAAACTTAATGGAAATGCAAGAGGCAAGTCATAAATTGTAAATCTAGTAAGTTTATTTTTCCAGAAACTGCCACGACCAGTCATTCTGATTTATATTAACCTCAACTGATCAGTCTAACACAAGTGATGTAAAAATGTTTCTAAATCTAATGGATTCCTGAGAGTAGTTCAGCGAGGCAGAGTAAAGGTGGCCATAAGATACTGTAAGTTAAGGTCAGTCACCTGCTGGGAAGCCCATGACGCTGAATATGCGATCTAACTGGTCGTGATGGAAAGGATTGCTGGTCTTTATGTCTTCTTGTCGGCAATGAAAGATTGGTTCTGACGTCAACAGCTCCGCAAAGATACAGCCTATTGCCCAAATATCTGAAAAAAAAGGTCAAAGAATATTTAGTAGAGATATCAAAGAATACAGACAGACAGCCTGGAATACACACAGTGCACAACTTGCCGATTGCTTTTGTGTAGTGTCTCGCCCCGAGCAGTAGTTCTGGGGCTCGGTACCAGAATGTGACGACCACTGGGTCCAGATCGGCCAACGGCTTCAGTGGAGAGTTAAAGAGTCGGGCAAAACCCATATCAGCTAAGACACACAAACACAGAAAGCCATAAACAGCCCACTCCGATCATGTTTACAGATCATTTCAGCCCTAGGTGACCTATGCATTTTGTTTAATATTATTAATAACGGGTGGGTTTCAGGGGTCATGAAGTGACGATGTGGCATCATAATTATAATAATAAGTGTATTATTGAAATAGTGTTTAAATAATGCATAACATAACATTTGCATTGAGAACATTCTAGAGACCATTTCATCAGTGTTTCATCAGTGTTGCCAAGTCTGTGGTTTCCTCTTGAATTGGGCTACTCTTACACAGTTACAGCAAAACGCCCTCCTTTTTTTTGTCATAACCCATGAAAGATGAAATAGTTGTTCTGCTTACTGTACATGATGCGGCTCCAGTACTCAAATGAGTATAACACTGAAAGCCACAGTGTAACTAAACACAATACCAAATTCCACAGGCTGGTAAAAATAGTGTTGACAGCCCTGAACAGAATAGTTCCCAGAATAGTTTCTTATGTAAGACAATGGCTTCACATTTGCTAAGACTGGCCCTACAGCTGCCTAAGCTCTCTAAACCATGATAATATCACCTAAAAAGAAAACGATTAGACCAAAAATGCTTCAGGAGAATTACATTATATCTCATTTTCTTCATTTATAATTTGCAACTTAAATAAACACATTTTCAGTTGCAATCCTATGCCAAAGTCAGTATGTTTTACCAATTTTGACTCTTCCTCGCTCTGGGCCTTCCCCCATGACCAGGATATTGGCAGGTTTCTGAAAGACAAAGATCTCAGAATGATATGTAATGCTTTGGTGCTACGACAAAACATCTTTAACCAATGGATGTGCAAAATTTTAAATAAAATCTTGTCAGAATCATTCTAGAACAGTACAGATGTTTAACTAAAATCAGAGTAGTTTAGACTTGATTAACCATCACCTCTGTACAGTACTTTTTAAATCTTTTTAATGAAGTCATTTCTGTTCACCAAGGCTGCATTTTTTTAATCAAAATATGCTACTGATCTGTTGCTCATTTATTATTGCTGCTCAGTTATTAATAATGGTTCTTATTATCAATGGTAACAATGGCAGTGTTCTTGTAGCTGAATTGGTAGAGCATTGCTCTATGAAGCGCAAGGTTGTGGGTTCGATTCCCCGGGAACACATGATAGGTAAAAATTGATAGCTTGAATGCACTGTAAGTCGCTTTGGATAAAAGCGTCTGCTAAATGCATAAATTTTTTTTTTTTTTTTTTTTTTACTTTTTTTTTTGCTGCTTAATATTTTGTGGAAACTTTTTTTTTCCAGATTTCTTTGGTGAATAGAAGGTTCAAAAGAAGAGATTTCACAACATTATAAATGTGTTTACAGTCACTTTTGATCAATTAAATGCCTGTTTACTTAATAATAGGGTTAATTTCTATTAAGACACACAAACACATTTGAATGGTAGTATAACAGGGTGTCTTCATTAATATTGGGCAGCACAACGGTTGTCAACATTGATAATAATCAGAAATGTTTCTTGAGCAGCATATATGAATGATTTCTGAAGATCATGTGACACTGAAGCCTGCAGTATTGTTTATCTGTTCACACCTGCATGCAGGGGCGGACTGGCCATCTGGAGCACCGGGACTTTTCCCGGTGGGCCGCTAGCCAATGTGGGCCGGCCCACCCGGTACACAAATATATATATATTTTTTTTTTTTTTAATTGACGGAAATCATAATATTACATCTCTTTTCTACGCAAATGGATGAGTGAGTCGATCGCGCAGCCAACAAGCGCGTTTTTGTCTAATTTAGAGAGAGACAGATTCATCTGGTACAGCGAATTTCTCTGAGCAGCAGGCCACTGTATACGTTCACTTAAAACATAACCGACTGTGTTTACGAGAATACTTGCAGAGACAATTATTTTGAAATAATTGTGTGTGTATTTGTTCATTCAGAAGTTAGGATACCCAAAAGATGAATTAATTCTTTGTACGCGCATTGTCTGAAATGCTGCTCACAGCGCGTGCTTTGAACGAGTGCACGCAAGCTTCGAACGCGCGCAAATTGTTTAAAAAAGTTGAATCAGCAAGATTTAGAAACAAGTGAAAACGATCAACTACGATACATTTCACCCCTCCAAGCGAGTGAACAACGCGAATTTTAAATCACTATTCACGATAGCCCGTCGGGAAGAGCAGTGATACATTTTGGAGGCCGACTGCAAAACACAATAGCCCCTGGACGTCGGGCTAGCGATTTTGCGAGCCCTGCACCTCAGATCTATCCAGTTTGTGAACCACTGGTTTCCACAATGTTTTCGTTAAACAAAATAAATGATTATTTTAAAAGATTTACTCAAGAAAACGTAAAAAGAAAAGATTTTACACGAATCGGATCATGAACTTATATTACCGCATATTCATGCATCTGTTAACTGAATGCAAAGTGTGAGTTCTAGGAGAATGTTTGTCTCGTGATGAACATGTATCGCTCACTAGGAGTCGCTAAATGAACAGCTGCAGCACGCAGGTTATCTTTTTTTTCTTTTTTTTTTTTTCAATGGAGGATCAGTTGCCCTATTGGTTAAAATCCCCAAACAGTATACTTAAATATCAAATAAATAAATGACATCAAAACAGGGGCGTTTGCGTTTTGATGTGGTGGGCTGCTGTGGGCCAGAAAGTCCAGGGCCACTTTTTGGTCCCAGTCCGCCCCTGCCTGCATGAACCACATATCCATGACACTCATTTTGTTTATGGAAATATTCTTTCACAGGGAAGCTGTGGCAGGTGCTGAGCTATCGCTCTTCTAACTGCAACACTTATGGGAGATGGCATCTTCATTATACTAAATGTTGTTGCTTATAAAGGGACATCGAAATGGATCAGACAGACTGAAACACAGAGACGTTGTGGATCTGTATGTGATCGTGGGTGACTGGCTGTTGCTTCAGTAAGTAATGATGTCTTCTAATTATTCTGAGACACTTTAGTTTCTATGAGCCTTAATGAGATAATGTTGCTATGGGAACAGCAACCATAAGGTTTCTGTAATTCACACCACAATACTGCCATCTCAAAATTGCTATTATGATTCACAATAACTCACTTCAACAAATGTGTATTGTAAAACTGCAGGCCTCAATGTTGAAAAGCAAGCAATAATATTTCAGTAATTACCATTTATGCTTACGTTAAGATAATATCACTGAATGCAGACACTAGTCATGCCTCTACAATAATGTTAAAACAATGTTTATCTAGCACATTGCATTTATATTTAGTCATTTAGCAGATGCTTTTATCCAAAGCAATGGACAATGGAAGCTATCAACAAAAGAGCAATGATATATAACATTACATATATATATATATATATGGGACAAAACCCAAAAAATTCACCCAAAAAATGAAAATACTTATGCCGTTCCAAGCTTTTTTGTGTTTCTTTCTTCTTCTGAACACAAAAATAGACAATGTTTTTATGATTTAAAACCTGCCCTAACCTTACCCATATTCCATTTCAACAGGAGCAACTAAAACATGAACACATGCACACACACACACGTACTTATACTGTCAGGGATCGTAAGAGGCGAAGACTCAAGTGCAGGCAGATGAGGATTATTTATTTATAAATTACCAAAATAAACAAAAACAAATGAAAATGAAATGAAAAAACAGAATAAATTAAATTAAAATTAAATTTATTCATTTAGCAGACGCTTTTATCCAAAGCGACTTACAGTGCATTCAGGCTATCAATTTTAACTTATCATGTGCTCCCGGGGAATCGAAGCCCCAAACTTGCGCTTGATAGCACAATGCTCTACCAACTGAGCTACAGGAACACTAGAATAGCATTCATTCTTAATACTAGACTGAACACAGGACAGCCAGACATCAAAGACATGAACCAGTACATACAGTACGTGAGACAAACGAGCCCAGAACAGAAAACACAGGGACAAATTAAATCAAAGAATAAGGTAACGAGAGAACAGGTGAGTGGAGTTTAGAGGAAATGGAGTCCAGAGGAAAGGGAGAAACACAGGTGGAACAACTAAAACAATAATGAGATAACAAGAGGGGCGGGGTCAGAAAATAGACAGGAGAGAGCATATGGCACCAAATGAAACACAACTCTCACAAAAAGACAGTGTCATCTGGTGGCCCTCCCGGGCACACCAGCTGAAGACTGTGACACATGCACAAACACACACACGTGCGCATACACACACAAAAGGTTGAGTTATGTAACAAGTTTGTAGTTTCTACCAAAATAACTTGGCTGCCTCTGTTAGTAGAACAGTTTATCCAAAAATAGCAAATCTGTAATTATTTACCTGCCTTTATTTATAAAACGTATAGTTCTGGTCCTTGATTCTGATTGGCTGAGCCGCGTTCGAAGCTGTTGTAAATTACTCTACAAACACACACCTTTGTTTACTTCTGTGTGTTGCTCGGCAACCACTTTGTTAGAAGCACACCTGTTTCTGAGGAACTACATTGTTTGGTGGAAGAATACTGTTTTATTAATGTCATTACACTTTTTTTTTAAGTTTTATTCTGTGAAACCTTACTGCGTATATGGAATTTAATAACAGCTAAAAGGGTTTTAATCGCTCCACTTTGTTTCATGCCTTTCCACAGCTTCTTTGGGCTTATTTCTTTAGTAAACCATATGCTGTTATATTTTCAGAGAAAAACAAACATCACTTTTCCATATAACTATAAAGAAAGTGACAGGATGAAGCTTGACATACAGTTAATGACAACCTCTGCTGTATGAAAAAGAGCTGCATGAAAAAAAATACTAACATATGTGTTTAGAATGACCACTTTAATATGTAGCCCATATTCACTACCAACTATGGGTTTTTACCTCAACAAACCCCTCATTTGCTGCTTATTAATAGTTAGTAAGGTAGTTGTTAAGTTTAGGTATGGAGTCGGATTAAAGGATTAGAGCTAAAATATGTTCATGAAGAATAAGACATTAATATGTGCTTTATAAATACTAATAAACAGCTAATATGTGTGTAATATCCATGCTAATAAGACACTAGTGTTTCCTGATCAAAAACTGATTTACCAGTGAAGTTAAGTAAATAATGACAGAAGTTTCATTTCTGGGGGACCTCTCCCTTTTGAACTTACTTTTACACAACAGTAATAAACAAATAAATACAAGAGCACTGAATACCCTGCTGTTCCTGTTGCTGTTTGATGTTGACTAAGTCAAACAAGCTGTTGAGTACTGTAACAATCTCTATTTCTCTTATATACAACTAGGTTAATGATGGAGTGGGCTATTGATTGATGGGATTACATCACGGTGCAGAAACAATCCGTGTGTGACTCTTTCCACTGGATTCAATCCATATCAGTCCCAGTCTGTGTGCTGATGCTTTTGACGAACAGTAATACCAGCTGAACATTGCACAAATAGTTTAGTTTAGTTAAGATAAGACTGGATTATCCATTGTTGGATCAGGTATATAAGCAAAAACTGATTTACTGAAAAAAAAAGAGAGAGGGAGCCTGCTACAGCCTGCCAACTTTATTTTCTTCTTACTTTGACTGTCAAATAGTTTCTTACATAAAACTATTTGCATTGGTGGAAAATGTAGCCAGTGATTTAAATAAGCTAAAACACACCTTCACAAAATGCAGAATATAATCACAACCTAATATTGTACTTTTAAAAGTCATGTTCACACAGACCATGATGATACGGAGGTGCAGAGAGCCTTTTCACAGACTGGTGGCAGACATATCAATGCGATTACACTTATATTTTTTCACATTTGAAAAATTAATCTGCATGCATAACACTGTGCTTTGTGTTACACCCCAGCATCAAATGACAAAATGCTTGTCAACACTTTCTCTTTTACTGCTGTAATTCATTTTCATTTGAAAATCACAGCAGTGCATAGATTTATTTCTTTACTTTGTACTGCTGGAATAAATGGGAATGGAAAAAATAATTATGAGAGTTAAACATCATGCCTTGCAGTGTGATCAGGCTGTACTCACCAGATCTCTGTGCAGGACCCAGTTGGCATGAAGGTAATGGATGCCATCTAAGATTTGGTAAAGAAGAGACTTCACCATCCCCCTCGGTAGCTGCATGGGTTTCTTGTTGGCCTTTGATGCTCGATGAAATTTTATGATGTGCTACAACATAAGAAAAGGTTAAAGTTGCAAGAAATTTGTGTATTCACATTCTATAAACCTCTTTCCTATAGATTTTTTGCTGCTAAGGTCACGCACTACCAAATTAAGATCAGTAACATTAGGGTCCCTATTTTAACGATCTAAACGCAAAGTGTAAAGCGCACGGCGCATGAGCACTCAGGACGCGTGCTATTTTAACGACGGAAAAACGGTTGGCGCGCCCAGGCGCATGGTCTAAATGTGTTGTCCCTATTCTCTTAATAAGTTATGGGTGTTTTTTGGGCGTAACGTGCAATAAACCAATCAGAGTCTCATCTTCCATTCCCTTTAAGAGCCAGTTGCGCTTGTGCCATGACAGATTTGTTATTTACATGGTGGAATTTGGCAAGTGCAAAGACAGAATGCGTCTGCGAGATGAAACGGAGCTGCTCGTGTGCGAGCAAATAGCCTAATTCTGATACATGCAATGACTATCCATTATGACATGTAGACATTTATATATATACGCTCTTTAAATAACAAAGAAAAAACATTGCGCCAGACTTTAGACCAATTTTGAGTGTTGCGTCACATTGCGCCGGGTGTATGATAGGGCCCTAGATCTCTGCTGAACTCTCAACTTTTTCAACTGATGAGGTGGCAACCATCAGAGCAATCAAATTTCAGAAACAATGCTAATCACACAGAGGGCCCTGCAGATCCTAAGTGTCAAGGACAATAAGGGCCAGCAGATTTACTAAACAGGGCAAATTAGCATTACAGCATAATCCCTTAACAGTGTAGATGGGAGTGGAAAGTTCTGCGGGTGATTTACTGACAACGCACAAAATGAACAGATGCACCCTAATCAGTTCCATAATAATGATGATTCGATGATATTTTGGTGCATGCAATCTACTAACAAATGCTAATGGTGCATGCTATATTTGGGCAGTAAATAATGGCTTATAATACCAGTAAATAGACTAGTGCAAACCATAGTAAATCACGCTGCATCGTTCATTTAAATACTCTTCTCCATTTAATTTAGCATCTCAAAGGGAAACACTTACAAAATGCCTATGCAGGAAGATCAGCCACAAAAATGACTGCGTTCACACTTTTCATTGCTACTTTCACTGCACATCTTAAATGGTGAAACTGTAAATCCTGACAGTCGTTTTTAACACTAAAAGAAGGTTCGCGCTGGCGAAGCTATTAATAAATCTGGCCCTAAGTGTCTTAATGTATCAGAAAATTTTAACTTTTAACATGGCGATGTTTGTTCAGATAGTGAAATGTGATGCACAACTCAACTCAACCATACGAAAACACATTTAACAATTAATTTATTTAACAATTTAAAAATGTGTTTTAAACATTAATGATACATAAAAAACATCATAGTGATTACCATTTACACAACACATTTTATCTTTAAAATACAATACAATACAATACTGTCGTACAGTTTACGTGCAAATGGCAGAAATGCAATGATGATTGCAATGAAGAAAACAAAGCCAGGGTCTTTGAATTCCTTTAACTTGACACAGACACTTGACATGTGTGTACTTACCCACAGGTCATGCTCAGCATAGTCAAAGAGGAGCCAGACTTTGCGGTCACTGTGAGAGAGAAATACTTTCTGCAGGGCGATGACATTAGGATGCTTTAACTCTCTCAGCAACTGCAGGAAGACAGAGAGACATATTTGTCTCTGGTCCATTGATCTAAATTAAATTTTCAGACCATATGGTGTAGATGCAAGAATGGAAAAATTAAACCAAATATTTTTTTTCTTTTTATTTCCCAGTTAAAACGAGTGGTTTTGTACAGCTAGAAATAACTGGAAGCAACCCCCAAACTCTTCTGGTCCAATCAATCAAAACATATGTGGTGACCAAGTGAAGCATTCAATCATAAAGGTGTGTGACGCTTACATTTACAGTGTTAAAGGGGTTCTATTATGCTCTTCTACAAAGTCTTGATTTTGTTTTGTGGGTGTACTAGAACAGGCTCTCATACTAGGTTGTTCAAAAAACACAATATTTTTTCAAATATTTTACATTATTACAGCACCTCTCTCCCCAGTCTGGCATGAACAGCTCGAATAGTTCGTGTTTCAAATGAAGGCCCGCCTTCTGAAATACGAAATGGGCTGTGATTGGTTAGCTGAGCAAGTGTGTGCTGTGATTGGTTAGCTGGGCTAGTGTGTGCTGTGATTGGTTAGCTGGGCCAGTGTGTGTTGTGACTGTGTGTGTTGTGATTGGTTAACTGGGCCAGTGTGTGTTGTGATTGGTTAGCTGGGCCAGTGTGTGTTGTGATTGGTTAGCTGGGCCAGTGTGTGGTGTGATTGGTTAGCTGGGCCAGTGTATGGTGTGATTGGTTAGCTGGGCCATTGTGTGTTGTGACTGTGTGTGTTGTGATTGGTTAACTGGGCCAGTGTGTGTTGTGATTGGTTAGCTGGGCCAGTGTGTGTTGTGATTGGTTAGCTGGGCCAGTGTGTGCTGTGATTGGTTAGCTGGGCCAGTGTATGTTGTGACTGTGTGTGTTGTGATTGGTTAACTGGGCCAGTGTGTGTTGTGATTGGTTAGCTGGGCCAGTGTGTGTTGTGATTGGTTAGCTGGGCCAGTGTGTGGTGTGATTGGTTAGCTGGGCCAGTGTGTGCTGTGATTGGTTAGCTGGGCCAGTGTGTGTTGTGACTGTGTGTGTTGTGATTGGTTAACTGGGCCAGTGTGTGTTGTGATTGGTTAGCTGGGCCAGTGTGTGTTGTGATTGGTTAGCTGGGCCAGTGTGTGGTGTGATTGGTGAGCTGGGCCAGTGTATGGTGTGATTGGTTAGCTGGGCCAGTGTGTGTTGTGACTGTGTGTGTTGTGATTGGTTAACTGGGCCAGTGTGTGTTGTGATTGGTTAGCTGGGCCAGTGTGTGTTGTGATTGGTTAGCTGGGCCAGTGTGTGGTGTGATTGGTTAGCTGGGCCAGTGTATGGTGTGATTGGTTAGCTGGGCCATTGTGTGTTGTGATTGGTTAGCTGGGCCAGTGTGTACTGTGATTGGTTAGCTGGGCCAGTGTGTGCTGTGATTGGTTAGCCGGGCCAGTGTGTACTGTGATTGGTTAGCCGGGCCAGTGTGTGCTGTGATTGGTTAGCCGGGCCAGTGTGTACTGTGATTGGTTAGCTACGCCAGTGTGTACTGTGATTGGTTAGCTAGACCAGTGTGTGTTGTGAATGGCTCCACTCTGCGCCTGGTCAGGAAATGTCATGCCCCTTACCATAGCAGCCTGCGAGCTTCAGTGTTAATATTGCAGGAAAGCTAGCGTGTCTCTGAAATAGTGATAACATTTGTAACAGCTCAACAGGTCTCGTGCCATTCATCAATATTTGTGATATCACAATATGCGTTGGTAGTCCAAAGAAGTCATTCATCGTAGTTTTTGAAAAGTGATTTGTGTTAAATAAAATATCTCCTTTTAAATTGGACTTTGAGCTTTGTAAGTTAGCAGATCTTTTTTATGCTCAAACAGCAACATTACAGACTAACTAAAGGTGTAAAAGCATAATAGTGACCTGGCTGTGTTTGAGTGCAGGATGGGTGTAGAAATCAGAAACGCTTCCCTTCTGGAGGCACATTTGAGATTAACATGACAAGGTGATTTGTCTTATTTGTCCATTTGTGATCGGAGCACATGAGATGGATGTTAATCCCAGGTGTAAACAATGTCACTCTGTTGTTTACACAAAGGTCATTGTGTTTTTTCTTTTTTTTTGTCTTAGTCAAACAAACCCAAAGTGTGATACAATATAATTCCATTTAAACTTCCATAAAACTGTTGAATTGTCTTGGCACATATTTGAGAAAACAGAAAGCGGTTTAACTTCAACGAAGTATTATAACAGCTCCTACATTATAAACACAGACTGTAAAGCTCCTTTGACATAATCTGTATTGTATAATGCACTAAATAAATTAAGGTGACTTGACTTGACTATGAAATCTGAGGCAGAATATTTCAATGAAATCCAAGTTACAGATTACAGACTTTATTTTTATTTTTTTCTAGGGTGCTAATAATTTTAATCTTCTTTGCTCATATTTACCAAGAGGGCCAATAATTCTGACAACAACTGTAATACAAGTCAAAATCTTTGTTAAGTATCTCAATCAAATGACATGGTGTGGTCAAGTGATTACAGAATTTGGGCTGGTTACTGCATATCTGCAAGTTCAAATCCCATAAGAGTTGATTCGTAAACAACCACCACTGAACACTAAAGCAAGGCAGGTAGCTCCAGAGGAACTACAATCCATTAACAAAAAAGTTAGAACAATACTGTGATTTTGTTTCCTAAAGATCTTGTTTCGAAGTTTATTTCATTACGTTGTTCTTGTTTTCTCTTTTCATGTGTTTACTTCATGATTTCCTAGGTTTCTGAATGTGTTCTTGTCGATTGCCTTAGTTACTGATTACATTGACCTGTGTTAAGTTGCTCATTTCTTTGGTGTATCTACAGACCCGTGTTTCAGTTCACTTTTGTCCAGTCTCACCTATGGCTTGCAATGTTTCTGCATTTCTCCTGTGATCCCAAGGTCCAGAGTGTTTTGTTTCCATTTAATAAGTACCACTTTGCAGATTGGTCTACGTTTCTTATCTATATATATATATATTGTGACGAGTCAGCTGCCTCCTCCCTGATTGTCACCGGCACCCCGTCCTAAATCGCACCCCTTCACCAGGCTCCCGACTGGAGTGGGTGTGTGAGAGGAGGGGCGCTGGACGAGTCAGGGCTGGCGGTGTGTGATGGGGCACACCTGAAGGAAATGGAGCCATGGAGCCTCATCACCGGCGCTGTTTAAAAGCCCAACGCGCCTCTCCTCGGAAGACCGGTCTCTTCTCCGTGCATGCACACTGGTGTCCTCGTGGGTCCAGGAAGGGTGCGTTGAGGGACTCCCGCGCCACCAGAGACGTGAGCTGCCGGACCCACGATCCGGATGGGAACTGCACCCGTTTACACGGCCGTCGGGCCAGGATGCCGGGCCGTCCTTCCCCTGCCAGCGCCGTGGACAACGAGAGGAACGGCTAGAGGAAGCCGCCGCCGCCCCTCGCGCCCCGGACCGAAGAGGGGAGCGCGTGCGGCCGCCGGACTACGCCAGTGTCTCTCCCATGTGTCTCCAGTGCTCCATCCTCCAAGATTCCCCTCCTGTGTGAACCCTGAGGTGTGTGCAATGTGTCTGTTCCCCCCACTGACAGCTGTGGATTCCCCCATCCCGTTTGTCCTGCCGGAACCAACCTCAATCTCTGCATCTCTCCCGTACTCTCCATTACAACATCAAATAAACTAACACGCTCTTACCTTCTGTCCCAGTGTCCATTTGTTACAAAATGTTTCTGCAACATTTAAGGAAGTGAAAGTCTTTAATCAAAGAATGCAACTCTGCCTGCACCATTTACTCCAGTTACAAAAAATCTGCACACCACTGCATGAAACAAAGTTAATCTGCACTTCTTCCAGTGCTGTGATGACAACGCCATTTTTGCCGTGCCCAAACTGCCCATATGGCAACTCTGTAACAGGTAAACATTTTGTCAGTTCATAACAAAAGTAAACACTTACAGAAATTAAGTGATATTAACTTTTGTTTGTTTTTATACACTTTATACACTCAGAGCGAATTTGTTACTATACACTAGCATACACAGTTTTTTGTAGCTAGCATCGTACATGCTTATAATGAAAAAGTAAGACGTTACTTACCACTGTACTATGAATTACCACAGAAATTACTTACTGAGTGAAGTAACATATAGTATATTGACTTCATTCATGTGGCCACAACCTATCCATGAACCCTCTTTAGCACAGTGGTAAACAAAAGCCCTTGTGAACATTAAACACTAGCAGGTCTTTCCAAAAACACATAAATAACACAAATTCAGACTTGTGGGCACAACCTGGAACATTCAACCATCCACCTCAGTGCTTTGTTTCACAGCTCCAACTTGGCTTATTGAGCCCTTGGGTGAGCAAATCACGTCCAACTTATATCAGGTCTAACTTTCAAATATAAGTTGGCACAACTACTGAACTACTAATGACAGGTTCTGTATAGCAGGAGAACCCATACCAATGGTCATGGAAAAGCCCATCAAAAGCCTTGGACGTTGGTACACTGCAAACCTTACAAACTCAAAACAGGTGGAACAACTCAGGCAATAGACAGCCAGTGGACTCAAGAGAATGGTACAGCTCTTCCTTAAACGTCTAGTTTAAACATGCCCCCACTTCTACGTCACTGTGTGGGAAGATTTGCATAACACACAAATGTTGACGCAAAGAAGGAAAGCTTGACTTTTATTATCGCTGTTGCATGTTATGTAGACGCTGTGTGATTTGCTGTGAAAATGAAAATACTTTGTTTGGTCTTCATAAAGAGGACACAACTACAAATTAGTGGTTAAGTTGTATTTACAACACTGTTCCAGAACAGCTCAAACCAAATATTTAAGTGTGTGCAGTGCATTTTATGGAGGACTGTTTTCGTGAACCTGGGAAAGTAGCCTACAATGCCATCGTTTGTAATGGGTTTTATTGTTTTTGTCTCATCGCAGCGGTGTTCTGACCAGGACACACATGACAGTATATTAAGGGGTGTGACAATTCCATCACATGCTTGAGTTATTCGGCCAATCAAAATGCACTGGATAGCTAGCCAATCAGTGTACACCTTGCATTTCAGACCGATGAGCTTTTTAAAAATCGACACGTTTCAGAAGGGGGGGGCAAAGAGGAACAACAATAATGTACAGTATGTGGAAAATAATATGTTTTTTGAATCTTAAAATGCATAAACACATTGCATTACACCAAATACATAAAATAATGTTATTTTTTAACAACGTCATATCCCTCAGCCCTCAGGATATGGTGGGGCAAGTCCAATATGGTAGAGGGGAACTTGGGTTGGGAATAATAACACCTTAATAGCAAAAGGCAACAACAAAGGAACAATGACACCTGGTGATGGAGGAGGTACGCCATCAGGTTGAAGCAGCTAGATGCGCTAGAGCAGTCTCCAAAGCCCAACAAGGATGCTGGATGAGGTGGAAAGTTATAGAGTGGCGTAAAATCAATTGGAGACCAAGAGAGTATCATATATATATATATATATATATATATATGTATGTATGTATGTGTGTGTGTGTGTGTGTGTGTGTGTATAAAACTAGCTTTCTAATCTTTTTGTATTCTATCCGTTTTCTTTTCACTTATACAATTAACAAAAGCAAAAAAAAGACCTCTAACACTAGCTTGCTCTATTATTTTTCTATTCTGTTTTCTTTTTATTTATTATATGTCACGAAACGCACACAAACAGGTAGATCCAAATGCAGTGTTTATTAGGGTATCCAAAATCAATAATCCAGTCAGGCAAAGGTCGAAATACAGGTAAGCAGTCCAAAAACAAGAAACATGAACAATGGCAAGGAAACACAAAAAACAGGTTGACATTAAACAAGGACTCCATAACCATGACAGAAAGAAACCGGGTATTTATAGGCATGTGCAAACAATGTAAGTGGGGAAAGCTGTGTGCAATGAACTGTGATGAGTCCAGACAAAGGTTTGTGGGAAATGCAGTTCCTAAAGTGGGGTGACGATATGGGGAAGTGAGACCTCTAGTGGACACCCAGGGATACACGGACCAGACACTGTGACACTACCCCCCCCCCCCTCTAAGGAGCAGCTTCCAGATGCTCCTCTGAAAAAACAACAAAAAACAAACCAAAGAGTCAGAGAGGGTGGTGGAAAGGTGGAGGATCAGGGGGAGGGACGGAGGGCCAGGTCCGTGTGGAAGTGGAGTGGCCGGGAACCAGGACAGAGACAGCACAGCAGGAAGCCAGGGTGGAGCAGGCGGAACTGAAGCCCTTCTTGGACCTAACATGGGGAACAGGAGCCCGCCAGGGCGGAGTAGAGGACCATCACAGCCGAGCCGACGAGACAGAAGCCCACCAGGGCGGAGCAGAGCACCACCACAGCCATGCAGATGAGACAGAAGCCCACCAGGGCAGAGCAGAGGACCACCACAGCCATGCAGATGAGACAGAAGCCCACCAGGGCAGAGCAGAGGACCACCACAGCTTAGCAGACAGGATAGAAGCCCACCAGGGCAGAGCAGAGGACCACCACAGCCGAGCAGACAAGACAGGAGCCCCCCAGGGCAGATCATAGGACCACCACAGTGGAGACGATGGCACAGGACAGCAAGACTCCGTGGCTGTGATGAGATGGTAGATGGCCTCCATGGCCATGACAGGGCAGGCGGTTAGTTCACCGATGGCCTCTATGGCCATAACAGGACAGGCAATGAGTTCATGGAAGGAAACTACTGAACCCTCCCAAGGTTCTGCAGCAGTAACAGTCTCCTTGACAGCAATACAACAGGCTGAGAGAACATTGCTGGGTGCAACAGACAGGATGTGACGAGGCTCTGGAAGTTCAGCTGAGACGTGACAAGGCTCTGGATGATCTGTTGTTGTATGACAAAGCTCTGGAAAATCTACTGAGATGTGATGAAGTTCTGGAAGAACGGTAGTGATTTGACTGGGAACATAAAGATCAACTGTGACTTGACCTTGTTCACGGAGATCAACGGTGACTTGACTTGACTCTGGGGAGTCAACGGGGACCTGATCAACGGGGACCTGACTTGACTCTGGGGAGTCAATGGGGACCTAATCAACAGGGACCTGACTTGACTCTGGGGAGTCAACGGGGACCTGACTTGACTCTGGGGAGTCAACGGGGACCTGACTTGACTCTGGAGGATCAACTGTGGCTGCCATCTTGTGCTGTGGCTCTGGATTGGTGGCCATCTTGTGCAGAGGAGCTGGGCTGGCAGCCATCTTGTACAGTGGCGCTGGGCTGGCGGCCATCTTGTGTGGAGACACAGGCGTAGAATCGGCCATCTTGTCTGGAGACACAGGCATAGTCGTCGGCCATCGTGTCTGGAGAGACGGGTGTGGCTGATGTATCCCATTGTTTACAATGGTGTAGGTATCTGGTGAAACCCCAGAAGTCCAGGATTTCAAGCCCCTTCAGCTCCCAATGAGGGTCATCAAGGCATTGATTAAACAAGTCCTTCAATGCCTCATCGTTATACCCCAGCCCTACTGCCATGGTTCAAAACACTTGAGCCAGACCACCCACCTCACACCCCCTTTGACGAAGTGTGGTTAAATTCAGGAGTCTCCCCCTCTGCTCCTCCATGGTGGCTGGGGAACGGATTCAAAATCCCACACCGCTGGATCTGAGCATGATGGAGTCCTTCTGTCATGAAACGCACACAAACAGGTAGATCCAAATGCAGTATTTATTAGGGTATCCAAAATCAATAATCCAGTCAGGCAAAGGTCGAAATCCAGGTAAGCAGTCAAAAAACAAGAAACATGAACAATGGCAAGGAAACATGAAAAACAGGGTGACATTAAACAAGGACTCCATAACCATGACAATAAACAAACCGGGTTTTTATAAACATGTACAAACAATGTAAGTGGGGACAGCTGTGTGAACAGTGATGAGTCCAGACAAAGGCTTTTGGGAAATGCAGTTCCTGAAGTGGGTTGACGATATGGGGAATTGAGACCTCTAGTGGACACCCAGGGATACACGGACCAGACACTGTGACATTATATTATTTAAGCCTTAGCTACGTGTGCTGAGTTAAGCTAACTGAGACTTGTTATATCACTTGTATATCATTGCTCCTTTGTTGATTTAGATTTCTTCCATTGTCCTCATTTGTAAGTCACTTTGGATAAAAGCTACTGCTAAATGACTAGGGGTGTAAGAAAATATCGATACTATCGATAAAAAAAAAAAAAAAAAAAAAAATACAAGATTCATGGCAGTTTCGTTGTGAGTTTATTTCCCGAGAGCTAGATGGCAGTCTACATCTCTGTACAAATCCTGAGTGACAGGAAATGTTGATGTTTCAGTGTACAAAGCTGAAGTGTGCCGTCATTTAGGCTTTTGTGGTAACGTCCACTGCGGGACTATGGTGCTCGCCCCGCAACAGCAGCTTTCTCTCATTTTAGGGGCCCTTTGTGCAGTTTGTGTGGCGCTCGCGTCGCGGTTTCGGGGATGCAACACAGAAAATAAATACAAATGGAAATACTTCAGACTTTTGTGCCGTCTAGAAGCTTACATTCTGCAAGTGAACGTTGCTTGATTGTGCCATCCCAAAGCAGCACAAAGTCACTTTTACGGACTTTTAAATGAAATGTTCCCTTCTGGTGGAATGACCTCCCCAACTCAATCCGAGCAACTGAGTCCATAGCCATCTTCAATAATTGGCTAAAAACACATCTCTTCCATCTGTATTTGACTCTATAACTTTAGCACTCACTATTCTAATTCAATCCTTAAAAAAAAAACCTCTAACACTAGCTTGCTCTGTTCTTTTTTCTATTCTATCTGTTTTCTTTTTATTTATTATATTATTCAAAAGCCCTTGCTATGTGTACTGCATTAAGCTGAGACTTGTTATATCACTTGTATATTATTGCTCTTTTGTTAATTTTGATTGCGTCCATTGTCCTCATTTGTAAGTCGCTTTGGATAAAAGCATCTGCTAAATGACTAAATGTGTAAACCTGTAAAATCCAAGTGGAAAGGTTCAATATCTGTATTAATTTTGTGACACAATTGTACACTGAAACTGTGAACCTTTAAAGCAGGGTCTAATATACATATATCCATATACATATATGTGTGGTCTTTTTATAAAAATACATTTTATACGTATTATACATTTAACTAAAGGATCCTGCAAGCACTTTAATTTATCTTTCTATACTCAAACTGCTCAAAAAGTGGTTTAATAATGTTGAATGTTACAGGGACTGATTATTGCAAATGCAGATATCATTGTGTTCTGGTTAAAAAATGTATTTATGTATTTATTGCTAAGGTTTGCATATGGTGGTGTGTTTTTAATGACAGCTTTCATTATAATATATACTATTCCTAAAATAAGAAATATCCCAATATATCGCCTTGCTTACAGTATCGCAAACATATCGTATCACAACTAGGGTTGTGCTGATAGACTATAGTATCGTGTATCGATGATGGTAAGAAATATCGATGATAGCAGATGTCTCTGTCGATAGTCAAGATGATATTAGGCTCATTCTCCTATTAATGTATTCAATTATAATAATGACTATTATTATTTTTATTAGGCAGCCTATTATAATTCGGCTCTCAAACTGCCCAGCTATTTCACTTCAGCACCGCGTATCACGCACGCACGCACTGTATGACTAAAGCCTCTGTTTATACTTTCCGCATCCGCGAGTCCGCTATGGACCGCTAGGTAGGCGTGATGTAAAAATCATCATCGGAGAGTGGATGACCACACGCCTCCCATTTTTGTCCATCTGGTCAGTAGGCTTCAAAAGCACAATTGCACATGTTCAGGCAGTGTGAAGAAGCCCATTGCTATTCGAACCTGTGCAATCTGTCAATAAAAGAATATAAAGACGTGTGCAATAATTCTGGGCAATTGTATGTTCACATGTTTGTTGCAGAGCGCACCATCAGCATTACCTTTCAGAAGTATAATTGGAAGAAGTCCGCGTTCACGCTGTCCATGAGCGCATCCGAATCGTTCATGCGGAAAATATAACACAGGCTTAAGGCATCAGTTCAACTGAACTTTTGAATACTTTATATTTAACGTGTTCGTTTATGTCCAATATTAGTGTTAAACTGTTGGACTTTAAATTAAATATACTATTGATTTTCACCATTGACATTCAGGCTGATAACTGCTGTGCGCAGATGCGGCAAATTTGTCACAGGATGCACGATATGACAGTTGCATCCGACTATATATGAACTAGCTGTTTTAAATGCAGTATTTTTATATTTAATATTAGTTTATCAGTATGTTTGTGTGACGAGTGGGGCGTGGCCGAGAGACGTGGGAACAGAGTGAGGCCGGTGGACTGATTGGAGATGAGCGACACCTGTTCGACCCACCGGTGTCGAGTCCCACGGAGGAGATGGAGGGATATAAAACTGGAGCGACGACAGTGAAGGACGAGAGAGGACCAGGCCTGGGTTTTATTTTGTGTTTGCTTTTTATTTGTGCGCGTCAGTAGTCTGTGAGGGGCTGACGCGCTGTTTTGTGATTATTTTGATCATTAAAATATCATTTGATTGTCCGCCGGTTCCCGCCTCCTTCTTCCCGATGATTGTGAAGGTTTAATTCGTTACAGTGGTGCCAAAACCCGGGAGAAGGAGGGACGCGCTGTCAACCCGTCAAAATAAAAGTCCGGTTAAAGACTATTGTTCAGCAGAATGTACATAGCCTACTACTAAAAAAAAATCAAACATTATTTTTTTTAAGACTTACCCCCGGTTTCACAGACAAGGCTTAAGCCTAGTCTAGACTAAAATGTAAATCTGAGCTGTTTTATAGAAAAGAAACTTGCACCGACTGATCTTAAAACATGTCAGTGCTTTTATTTTGTCTTAAGATGCACACCAGTAATACTTTTTTCGAAGGAATGTTTATAAAAATTACTTAAATGTCCTAATTGAACTATGGCCTAATCCTGGTTTAGGCTAAGCCCCGTCTATGAAACCGGGCCTTAATCTCACAACATTTCTTCCATGTTTTATTTTTAATAGTAAATCCCCTTTGTTTACCAAAAAGTTAAGTTAATTTTCAATAATTAAAAGATAAATTAAATTAATGTTTTATGTGTATAATGTGCATCTCAGAAAATGCTTTATTTAAAATCCCAACTGAATGGCACTTAAATGCACAACTTTATTGTCATTGTTTACAGTACAAGTACAGACAGAGAAACAATGGGTAATAAATGTTTATTTTTGATGTATGCATTGCATTCTATGCATTTAAAAAATAAAAATAAAAAATTCTAAAAAAGGAAACTTAGTTGTTCATTTTAAGAGACCTGTGACGGTCACAGAGGGACCGCACGTTCAACATGGACGTTAATACGCACAAACACACACAGAGACTGTTTGGTGATACAATAGTTTATTGTAATTATTGAGCAGAGAGTGAATAAAATACCTGCAACCCTTAGGCCACACTCTACACTGCAGAAACAAACACAGACTACCTTCCATTACAATGACATTCACATTAATACTGGTGGACAGCAACAATTACCACATGTGGAGGGACAAACTCACAGAAAACACTTTACACATGTTCCCTTAAATATACAGAGTCTGAAAGAAACATATTGGCATGATGTCCTACTTTATAAATCTACTTTGATGTTATTAATTTGTTCACATTAAACAGGAAATAACAGCAACAACTCGGCCAAGTTGCCCCTGAAACCCCCACGCTCATTTAATACATGGTAGATTCCCACCCTAAGCGGAACCAATAATTCCTGCCATTGTTTCTTACCAGGACTCTAAAAATCTAACGCTGGGACAAACGCTACACGGGAACAATACACATAGTTTACAGGTATTTCATTCACTCTCTGATCAATAATTACAATTAATTCTTGTATCACCAAACAGTCTCGGTGTGTGTTTGTGCGTATGTGTGCGTATTAACGTCCATGTTGAACGTACGGTCCCTCCGTGACCGTCACAAGACCCAGGAGTCTTATTTTATCTTGCATAATTAATATTGCACTTTAATTAAGCAAAAACACATTTCATCTGATTACTCGATTAATCGATGGAATTTTTGGTTGAATACTCGATTACTAAAATATTCGATAGCTACAGCCCTAGTCTGAACCTGGTGTTATGTAGGCATATGCCCAGTTTGTTCTGTTCTTGTGTTTCATTTAGGCGCACTTCATTCTGACTGGTTCAGATATGTTCAGATATACTCAAATCGTGATTTTATGATGATTTCGATTAATCGCAAAGCCCTACTAAATATTAGAATTTTCATTTTGCACTAAATGTTGCACATATGGTATGGGAAAATGTACATTTTTTGCTAACCATATGCCTCTATAAACTTCAACACATTTCACCCAGCTCTGGAACAATATGACTATTGTTTTGCCTTTCCAACAAAGTAGAAAGAGAGGTCAGATATTCAGAGACTGAGAAAGAGAGTATTTGATCCTATTAGTTTGATGGTAACAACAACTTAAGTCCAAACAGGTAGTCAGACGCCAGTGCGTAACCTGTTTATCAGCAACATACTACACAAAGAATCGCTTGGATTTAAACAGTTCAAACACAATTCAATGAACAAATTGTCTGCAAGTAGCGCAACAACAATGCTCAGTGCTGTGACTCATAATGTGGCCTTCTGAGACCTCTACACCCATGACGTTTCAACTTCAACAACAATGTTGTTATGCCGTTGTTTTCAATCTCAGGAAAGGCCTGGGCCCTTTGTGCTGCTACTGAATCAATACTTTGAGAAACTTGGCATGTAGAGGTGTAGTAAAGCGAATAAACTAGTTTTTGGTATAGTTATTGCATTTGAGGTTGTATATATTCTATACAATAAAAATAAGTTTAACCTCACAGATCATGAAACAGATGTAAAAGTCACAGTGCCAAGCCATATCTAGATACCAGAATATCAATGGCAGTGGATTCTTTTTACTTAACCACCATATGGAAGAATGACCTACTGTAGCACCCTTCACATCTCATTCAAAACATGTTTGTCATTTTAGATGATGACACAGGGACATTGTTATGAAGAAGCAAAGCCTCTCCAATATGTCACCGGGTGACATAGCTTTAAGATTTGCAGAGGTGGGTAGAGTACCAAAATACTGTACTCAAGTAAAAGTAAAAGTACTTCTAGAAATATTTACTCAAGTAAAAGTAAAAGTACTAGTCTTGAATAGTTACTTGAGTAAGAGTAAAAGAGTATCGGATAAAAAATCTACTCAAGTAGTTAGTTACTAGTTACTTTGGGTCATATATACTGAGCCTATTTTTATTTAGATATATAGATAAAATGTATGTAATGTATGTGTGTGTGTATATATTTCATCAGCCTTTACTCCAATTTATGTAATTTATTATAAAACCCAGTCTGTTTACTTAAGTAACAGATATAGGTGTCATTCCATAACATTTTTAATACGACTGACTTTATATTAAATGTGAATTTAACATTATTGCTACAAATCTTTCATTGTTCAGAAAGAGAGCAAATAACATTTACATTATTAAAGATCATTTTCACTGACAGTCTAGATTTCAATCACTCTCAGAAACTCCCATTAAAATCACTGAAACTGTTAACACTGTGAAATCAATATCTTAATTAAAGATTCGTACACACATCTGCACTTTGTTGTTCCTGCGAGAGAATTCGCCAGAAAGAGGTATTCAGTCAGTGAGCGAGTGAAGGAAGCACCGGCATTTTAGCGATGACTCATCTGAACGCCTCTGATTGGCCAATGCTTTAATAAGCTCAACAGAATCATGTGTGATTTGTTATAATGCGCAGCGCTGTATAAACGCATCTATCTCTGGCTAAGCGCCAGCAAGCAATCACAGATCTGAATTTAGCAGCTGATAATATGACTCGCTGAACGTACTTGCACCGGTGTGGTTGTATTAAAATTAATAAAATCTTAATTGGCTATTTTTTGTCTTTTGGAAGCTGCATTCAACTTGACTCCCCTCTGTTATAAGCCACACACGTGCAACAAACTAATGTCACAGTGGTATCGTGTACTGTAATCGAATGTAGCCCAAGTTATTACCTGTTAAACAGTAGACAGCACACGCGGTGTTCATCTAATAAGGATCTCCATCGCTAGCAAATAATAACCTTTGCAGATTTCAATTCAGTGCAGTTCCAGCCACGTTTTCAACGCTCTTTCTGTTCTTAAACGTTACAACTCTGACTCTGAGTGAACCGCTTCAGACGCTCAGCGTGTGCGGCAGGGAACTGAACGACTCATTCAAACTGATTCATGAACCAATTCACTCGTTTGTCAATTGGTTTAATTGACTCTCAAGTAAGAGTATAAAGTACCCATCTTTAAATATACTCCGAAAAGTATAAGTTACCCCAAAAAATTACTCAAGTAAATGTAACGAAGTAAATGTAACTCGTTACTACCCACCTCTGAAGATTTGCCCTCGCTGGAATTACGGGGCCAGACTGTTAAGCAAAGGAAATGTTGACAGTTAAAGGGGAAAAAAGAAAGAGTTGTTTTATGTTATGTATTTTATCAAAAGTTATTTTTCTTAAAGCAATAATTTGTATTCATAGGACTTCTTTATCAATATATTGTGTATTGTGCATAGTTCATGAAACTCCAAAACTTCGAAGACAATGAGCACATGTTCATTTCAGAACACATGATACATGTTATAACAGATAAACATCCAGTATTTAAAATGTTTCATTTTACAAACGTTGAGGAAATCAAAAGTTCCTGCGAATAGAGAATCAACCATACAGATATCTTTTCTGTGTTTGTCTTTGGTCTGTAAAACTGCTGTGGATGTTCATGACGAGGTTGCTGAACCTGTTTCAAGATCAGTCTGTTCAACTATGGCCACACCTTAAGAGTCTTTTCAGAACAAACTGATAAGGACCAAGAGAAAGACAAACAGTGGCACTGACGTATCCCTCACATTTGAAAGTGAGGATCATCACAATACAGAGATCAGCTCAGACGTAAGAGAAAAGATCAAGCACTGCCCATGCATTCTCTGCTGTGGTGAAGGCAATGCACAGCACATAACTCAGTCCAACACAAATAAGCACAAATATTTATGGGATATTTATTAGTGGAGTTTGCCGAGGCACAGAATCTCATCCTTTAGTCCATAACAGCCTCTGTGCAAAGCTGCATTACACTGTGATACATCCACAAAACATTCCACACAGAAATGAAAGCATTTTACTCTTGGTTAGGGCTTCTGTTTTTTTTAGCAATAGCAGTGTTTATCCTACTTCCTCCTGTTTACAGCAGGAATGTTACATAATCTTCATTCTGTTTCTGTAATGTGCTATCATGCACAAAAAGAAAAAAAGCAGTATCAACTATGACTTAAGACCCAGTAAATTTTTCCTGCAACATGATATTGTGCAATATTTTAACTTTTAGAAAAAAACCGCTAAAAGTTCCCATGAAATTTCAGCAGTGGCCATGCAATGAGTCAGCAGCTTTTTCAAAAGTTTTTGAAAAACTTTTTTTTTTTTTACCATTGAATTTATCCAGTGGTTGATCTCACATCTATCCTATAGTCCCCTAATTTTACCTTGTTATCATCATCCCATTGTGACCTATGGGCTGTTCACTCTCAGAATAAAAGGTACAAATCTGTCACTGGGGCAGTACACTTTCAAAAGATACTAATAATTAACATGTACATTAATACATTTATATTTATTTAAATGTATTAATTTTAGATAATGGTAGTTCATACTAATACTCTTATTTTATTTTAAAACAAAACAAATATATGTATGAACCCAGATTTAAAAATGCTGTTGTTCACTAGTTCATAGTAACCACTGTGTAATGTTAATGTGCAACCACACTGAAGTGTTACTGATACATTAATAACAGCAGTCATAGGCTAAGACTCCCTCAGTTGAAGCTCAAATAATAGGATAGTGGCAAAGCAGATTTGGCAAATGCTCCATGTTTATTTGTGTTTGCGCTGTGGAGAGCCTCAATGTGTCAACTGCGCTATGTGAACACTGCAAAGTTTGAAAAAATGTTATGTGCTCTGTCTTTCCTTCAACTGGCCAATGATGATTCTGATAGAAAATGGACTTTGGGTAACAGATAAATGACAGGTAAACTGTGCATTATTTCAGTGTTGTTATGTGGTTGTCAGAGAAGAAACTGCTAAATAAAGTATTTGCTTTTTGTGCACAAAGATAACTAAAATATTCTCATAGCTTCATAAAATTATGGTTGAACCACTGATGTCACATGGACTATTTTAGCGATGTCCTTACTATCTTTCTGGATCTTGAACATGTCAGTTGTGCTGCTGTCGATGGAGGGTCAGAGAGCTTTTGAATTTCATCAAAAATATCTTAATTTGCTTTCCGAAGATGAAATAGGGATGAAATTAAGGGTTTGGCACGACATGAGGGTGAATAATTAATGACAGAATTTTCCTCTTTGAAAATGATCAAGGAAAATTTGATTCCTCATTTTTTAACACCTTTTAATGACTGTGTTGAGTTCCACAGGTCTCTGTACTCAGACCTCAGCATTTTTTTCAGTTTCACCAAACTAGCTGGTTCTGTTGTCACATCATACATCTAATCCTTCATTACCATAGACAGCTCTTAACTTGTCTTTTTAACACCTTGAATGGCAATTTAAAAGCTCATGTTTATCACTGAAAAGTCTTAGACTACCTTTATCTCAACCAAGCCCTAGCTAATGTCTGCATTTCTGTTGAAGATTAGGGCCCGTATGTTGAAAACCTCTCAGAAATGCTCTTAAGAATAGTCTTAAGCTTTTACTTAAGCGTCAAAAAATTCTTAGTAAAAAGTAGGACTTTTCTAAGAGTAGGACACTTTTAGGGTGTACTCACACTAGCCAGTTTGAACCGTGCCCGAGTGCGTTTGACCACCAAAGCGCGGTTCGTTTGACTAGTGTGAGTGCTCCGTACCGTGCCCGGGCGCGGCTCGATTGGCCGGCCCTGGCCCGCTTGGAAGAGGTGGGCCAGAGCACGGTTCAGTTGGACTCGGGCGCGGTTCGCATGCAGTGTGAGCAGCACGATTACGTGAAAATTTTCGCGCCACTAATGCGACACATCTGTTTAACAACAGGCTGTGAGAGGGCTGTGGACCACCGTGGACCAAACGACACAAAATTATCCACAAAGAAAACAGCGATGGACTCCATTGTGTTCAGAGAGCGCCGCTCTTCCTGTTTATCCCGAAACCGTCGCGCACCATAATGACGTAAGCGTGCTCCGGCACGAATGCTGAAACCCTCCTATGTGAGTGCAGGCCAGAGGGGGAGTGGGGAGAATCGTACTCGGGCCCGGTTCATGGCAACCGTGCCTAGTGTGAGTACACCCTTATAAAGAAGCTAAACACAACTTCAGTAAAGTGTGAGATAGATTCTTAAGTGTTGACTCAAGTGTCATGAATTCATGTAAAGTCACAGCAGCACAACACCAATCATTTAATTTAACTACAATAAAATCATTTAATTAAGACACTGAAATATTTTATATTTAATTGTATTTTTTTATGCTTTGCATTGTGCAAAACTATCACAAATTATTAGTGATGCATTGTTTTCTAGTGGTATGTGTCCTCGTTTACAGTTGGATCAATGATGTGAACATCAACAACTCCAGGAAAGCCCACAATCCTCACAAAAGTGGCTTGTTTTTGCAGCATGGTTTGGCAATCAGTTGGAAAGTCAATAAACTGTCATATAATAGTGGCCAAAAGTGATGTCTGGCCTATGAAATTTGACATATTCATCCTTAATTAAAAAAATAAATACAAAATTTGCAAGATTTAATAAGCAAATTGCACAACTGCTTGCTTAATCAGTTGTTTTATTTGTGATAATAATGCAATAAAACATGCCAAATTGTCATCATTTTACAATAATACAAAGAAATTATGAACACGTGCAAAAACAAGAGGACTAATGTATGCATGTAAATAAAGTATGTTGTAGTCAGTGTGGCAATTTAGTGTTTTGTCACTAATTTTTTTTTTCTTTTGTATTTTAATGGTTTAAGTGAAATGTGGGGTTATAAAATGTGGGGTAAATAAAAATCCACACATCACTTTTGGCCAGTGTTGTTTGGTGGTGTTAGTGCCAAAATAAGACCCTGCTTACTGTGTCATCACGAGTGACAAAAAAAAAAAAAAAAGTCATTACTACTTTCATTTCTACTTTTTTGTTTTTTTTTTTTACCATTGAAAATACCAATTTTTACAATTGACTTGTTGAGTAGAAGAGGTTATTAAATTTCCTACTTTGTCTGTTAAAAAGAAAAAAACTAATTCTCAGAATTTTGGCAGCTTTACACATATGGTCCCAGATAGCCAATGTACTTCACTGTTAACGAAACTCAGGATTTTACTGTCAATTCTTACAAAGCAACAGAACGTCTGAGTCACTAACCACATTCAAACACGACTGACGCACCAGACACACCTCGCTATTATGTACCAGGTATTTCTGTCATTCTGGCACTAAAACATAGGCACAAGAGATAATGTACAGAAAGAAATTACTTATGTTTTACAAATAGTACATCAGCTGGGCAATAATTAAGTGCAACTGGGATTACACAAAGCACAAATTAATGACAATTTATCATGAATCCAGTCTTACAGGCCTTATTAGTTCAAATAGAAAGTAAATCATTTGGGGAAAACACAACATGACAACAGAGTTTTAACCTTGTGGTAGTCACATGATAATAAGGACACTTTTGTCATGTGATTGTGAGAGAATATGGCTGATTTGTGACCTAGGAAATATCTTTAAAATAAGGCAAAACCATACAGATACAGATAATGTACATATACTCTTTTCTTTTCTTTTTTAAAAGGCTTATTTGTTCATTTTTACCGAGGGTGCCAATAATTCTGACGCACGACTGTATGTGCATTAATAGTTTAAAGGGAAACTAAACGACTATCTGCAAAAGCCAATTTAATTGACCTTTAGTTCATCTGTACATTGCTTTTCACCACACACACTGCAAATCAGCTTTATAAAGAACACCGCCTTACAACCAGGGGTCAAATCTGGATTTGGGAAGTGGGGGACGTCAAAAGATCCTGAGATTAATCAAATGCCCTCGACAAAACCACATATGAAAGGCTCCAGGTTGTTTCTTTTCACAAGTACCAAGCAAAAGTGAAAGGCTTCAGTGTTTTTAGCTGGTGTTGGTTACACACAGAGCGGTCGGTAAATTATTCTATCAAACTAACACACACATACAGTAGCCCAATATTGAAGAATTATGGTTAAATTTTCAAAACAGTGTTAAAGTTGCATGCATTTATTGCAGTTAAAAGTTCATAGAGCTGGATACTTGCTGGATTCCTCTGTTAATTAATTACTGTATAAACACATTTTGTTTTTAAAAACTGACGACTGGAAAAAAAAATAATAATAAATTGTATGCAAAATAGTTTGAACAAAATAGCTTTTAAGTAACTCACAGCAATTTCCCTGCAGGCAGACATGGAAATACCAGTGCCTTCAATCTGTTTGAGAGCATACTCCTTCTCATCCTTCCTGTAGAGACACAAACACAACATCACTGAAGCAGAGGAAACACTTCTGAAGATGAACAACTCCATTAGACAACTAATGTATATTTAAGACACGAATAACAATATTTAATTAATAAATCATAAAGTAATAAAAGTAGTGACCATTAAAAAGTGAATAAATGCATTTTTTTAATACATTTTGCTAATAATAAAATAATTTAATAGTGTGCATTGATATTGATATTAGCAAATTAAATAATAACTTCTCTCCAAGTTCATGGTTCTACCAACAAACTCTGTAAGACAATTTCTGTTTTGTAATGATGACTGAAGCAGTGTTTTTTCATATTTCTCATCTAATTGACATGATTACTTGTCTGCGAATAGAATTAACTATTTAAATATCCATTTCTCAAAAGAAACTTCACTTTTTTTGGCTACTTAGCAATGATTTTTAACCAACCGACCAAACAATCATTAATGAGATGTAAAGCCCTTGTCAAGTTCACACAGATGTGGTTCATTATATTAACTACTACTACGTCCCACTAACCTTTCAGATCCACAAAATGTTTCTTTATGCCTTAATTTTCAATACAATATCTATCTTTTATAATTATATACTCAATATATAACGGAGCTGATGAAATTAAAAAGAACACTGACGAGATTCAACTTAAAACTGGTATGTCTGAAATTAATGCAAACACTTGCCCGAAAATATTGAATATATTCATGAAGACATTTTTTCAGTGATGGTGTCAAACAGAAATCCAATGTTTCAGAGACCATAATTTCATCTATTGTCCTGGGGTGCATTTCCCAAAAGCATAGTTGCTAACTAAGTTAGCAACTTTGTGTGTTGCAAAAATATTTCCCATTGCCAACCAACTAAGTTGCTAAGAGGTTAGCAACTATGCTTTTGGGAAACGCACCCCTGGTCAGCTAACAAGTAGAGAAGATTTGTTGTATTACGATTCTTCAATGAGTGGTTATACATGCTTTCAGTTTGAAATTAAAACACCATCCACTGTCAGAAATACACCAAAAACTTGGATGCTAAAAGTTTTCCTAACTTACTGAAACAATTGCACAGATTAAACAGCAGCAGCAGTTCTGGTTTCCACACAGTCAGCGTAGACATGCACATATGTGTGTGTTTGTGTGTGTGTGTGCTCTTGTTTTTGTGACATATCAGGACACAACTCTGTATAATGGCATAGGTATGACACAGGTATTACAAGGAGAGGGTGACTTATGAGGACCTAACCCATGTCCCCATTTTTCAAAACACTTATAAATCATACAGAATGAGTTTTTTTTTTTTGAGAAAGTAAAAATGCACAAAGTTTCCTGTGAGGGTTAGGTGTAGGGCCATAGAATATAGACGGTTTCAACGGCAACAACATAAACAAACGTTACTGCGCATGCGCTCTTTTGTGGACCTAACTTAACTTCCGGTAGACTTCCAAATAGAATCAATAACAACAGCCAAGTCCCTCTAGAGTAGATATTTTTTGATAAACAAAATATGTTTGCTGCGTGGATCAGGCGGACTTAATGAAAATGCAAATTCATTCTTTGCCAGCAGGAGATGTTTTAAAGCATAGACATAAAGCGCGAGAAATTGAGGTTTCCCCAGTAACGGTTGTAAACAAAGCTCACACGCTGCTTTATCAGGCACATGCAAGTCTTCCTTCAGAAATACAGCGATATAAAAACACCTGTGCCTCGTTTTGATATTTAAACATATAAATGTAAGGAATTATTATTATTAAACGTGCAGTACATAACGTTACTCATGTTTATTCAACAAGCCTTTTTGAAAATCGATCAGTTTTAAAATTGTGGTGAGTCTCCAAAAATAAATAAATGTATGGGAAACACATCCCGCAGCACAACCACCTGAGCCCTCAGTCTACTCATCGCCTTGAC